>NW_015174322.1:180063-188353 GCF_001447785.1 Gekko japonicus | reverse complement strand
TGAACCAGGAACGCTTGCCTGTGGTATCTGTAGGATAACTGTGACTGGTTTCTCAGTACCAAAACAGGAAAAAGTGAGGAGGGGGAGACACACATATGCAACTGTGCACCTTAGGTAAATTAATACTTTCTGTTGGGTTTACTCCTTGACCCCTTTGATCCACTGTTTGACTTCTCAGCTGTGTCCCTGGGCACATGGGCTTTGGCCCTCTCCCCCCCTGAGCTGCATACTTTGACTTTGGTCCTACCATTGGGAGGGCAGATCCTGAGCTGGGCTCCACCTTCCAAGGGTCGGCAGCAGGTAGCAGGTTTTCCAGAACCCGATTCATCTAGAGGCTGCACTGTCCGAAGGGATCAGATTGAACTCTTCTCATGCAGTTTTGCCCACCAGAATCCCCACCCGCCTTGCCTGCCCTGGCCGTGAAAGCGAGAAATCCCCTCTTTGCCTTTCGTTTCCCCCTTCCCAGGCCTAAAAAAACAGCTCGAGATGATTTCAAATGTTTTCATTGCTGCTCTGTCAATCCCTAAATCCCCTGTTCAATTTTGCTTCTCCCTTGTGCAAATCTAAAATGTGATCCTTGCTTTCCACACCGTTTTCAGTTTCTTCACAGTGATTCCCCCCTATAAAATGTACCTAGAGGGCAGATTGAAAAGAACATCACTGCCAGCAACGTCTTTGCTGTGCTTTTTGCCTGTTCTTGGCCTGCAGCCTTGTACAACTGTCCTATTAGATGCTGGACTAGCCCCAAGATGCAGTTCGTTCTTGGTGTCTCTTTTTTATCTTTTTTTTGGATATTTAAAGCTGTATTTTTTGTTGTTGCGTTTATTTCATTCATCTGCCGTAAGCTGCTTTCAGTCCCTGCGGTATATTTATTGGCTGCTTTTCCCCCTAACTGATACTCCCCCCCCCAGTGTTACTTGCCAGTTAATAAATCTGCATTAATCATTCACTGTTACGAGTATAAAAGTGACACACCTTATATATGTTTAGGTAAAGGTAAAGGTTCCCTTGCTCGAAAGCCAGTCGACTCCGACTCTAGGGTTGCGGTGCTCATCTCCGTTTCAAAGCCGAAGAGCCAGCGCTGTCCGAAGACGTTTCCGTGGTCATGTGGCCGGCATGACTAAACACCAAGGCACACGGAACGCTGTTACCTTCCCACCGAAGTGGTACCTATTTATCTACTTGCAATTTCTTGCTTTCGAATTGCTAGGTTGGCAGGAGCTGGAACTAGAGACGGGAGCTCACTCCGTCATGCGGCACACTCGGGTCTTGAACTGCTGAACTACCGACCTTCCACAGCCTGCAGTTCAGCGTCTTAACCACTTGAGCCACCGGGCAGAAATGATTTTACAAGAACAACAGTGAAAACCGGGAAACCAGAGAGTGCCTCAAACATAAAATGAATATAAAGGAAAAAAAGAGAATCAAGAACACTTGCTTATTCCTAAAAACAGGGGGGGGGGTGCTGAAAGCAGGGGTGAGAATGATTTAATTTCCTTTCCTGTTACATCACAGCCTTGATTTCAATCCAGGCCTTGTGCTATTGCCTGCTCCTAAAACCTCTAAAAAAAGATCTGTTCATGGATTTCCCCACAGTATGTTTAATTTGAGCCAATGTGGTGTAGTGATTAGAGTGTCATACTAGGATCTGGGGGGCTTGAGTTCAAATCCTCCTTCTGACAGGGAGCTTGGTGGATGGCCTTGATCTTGGGCCATTCTCTCGGTCTCACTCTGCCTCTGGCTTTCTACATAGGCAACAGCTAGATTCGATTCCAGGAGCCCCTTAGAGACCAATGCAGGCCCGTAGCCAGGATTTTTTTTAATTCAGGGGACCTTTAAAGAAGTCATGGGGCACTCCGCACAGCCCCCCAAGGGAGCGCCACAAATAAAATACAAAAATTGGAAGTTGGGGGGGCTGGGAGCTGGATGGGAAGTCAGGAGGGGCATGGCAGTAAGTCGTGGGGCCAGGCCCCGATGTGCCCCACTGTAGCTACGGGCCTGGACCAATGAGATCTTCAGGGTGTAAGCCAGGGGTCCCCAACCTTTTTGAGCCTGTAGGCACATTTGAAATTCTGACATAGTGTGGTGGGAGCAGCCACAAAATGGCTGCCACAAAATGGCTGCTGCAGCTTATGGATGGCACCCAGTGGCAATTCTTGTGCTGTGGTGGCAGCTGCTGACAAGGCCATGTTTTTAAAAATCTGCTCAGCCAATCAAAAGCTTTGCTGGGCAAAAGTCCCACATGGTCCCGCTAACTTTCTCAAAAGCTTTGACTCTTGAAAGCTTATACCCTAAACATTTTGTTGGTGAGCTCCCATCTCTAGTTCCAGCTCCTGCCGACCTAGCAGTTCGAAAGCAAGAAATTGCAAGTAGATAAATAGGTACCACTTCGGTGGGAAGGTACAGCGTTCCGTGCGCCTTGGTGTTTAGCCATGCCGGCCACACGACCACGGAAACGTCTTCGGACAGCGCTGGCTCTTCGGCTTTGAAACGGAGATGAGCACCGCAACCCTAGAGTCAGATTCGACTGGCTTTCGAGCAAGGGAACCTTTACCTTTACTTTTTAAGGTGCTACTGGACTTGGATCTAGCTCTCTCTCTCTTTTATATTTTGCATTTTTGTGTTTTGTGTGTGTACGTGTGCCTGTGCCTGAAAGTCATGGTGACCTCTGACGACTCCTCCTGGAGCATGGAAGATGCTCAGATAAGTGGCTTGATAGCCTGCCTCTGCCTCCCGGCCCTGGTATTCCCTGGAGGTCTCCCATCCAAATATTTACTGGCAATGTTCCCTCTAAGCTGTGGAGTCTTGTGAGCAAAAACTCTACTTTGTGAGCGACTAGCATTAAAGTTGTGAGCGAGTAATTTGTCTACTGCATAAATTAGTTTGCTCTGGAGCCCTCCTTCATGAGCGGAGACAAAAATATGTGAGCCGGAGGCTAGCTCACCCTAACTCAGTTTAGAGGGAACACTGCTTACCGGGGTTGGCCCTGCTTAGATTATGAGATCCGAGAATAAAAATGCACTAAACTGAGAAATGTTGGGCACTGTGCTTTCACTACCTCTACCCCTTGGGTTGGATCCAAGGTCAGTTTTTCAATGACAGAATGGAAGTCTCCTCCTTTCCCCTCCCACTGCAGACCACTGATCTTCATGACTGTGCTGCTCCTGGAGGACCCTGAAGAACAACGTGGTGGGGGAGGAGTTTGCAGAGGGAAGGGGGAAATTATGAAGATTGCCAATTATATCTGGCTCCAACCCCATGTTTAGAAGGTCCTCACAGCACCCATAAAGAATAAAAAGAAGCTTCAAGAGAAGCTGAGATACCACATTCCACATTTACTTGATGCAGTCCTGAGAAGCAGGGAATGCACATAGCCCTGAGGTGAGAGATGGTGGTTCCAGGCACCACATAGAGATCTATTATAGATTCTCTATATTTGTACTACCTCTGCATTGGCAGCAATGTCAGCAAAACTTCATTAAATGAATATCCATTGCGTTCTTGGCAAGACTGCTGCAGTGAAATTATATTGGGTGATTATTGACAACGATAATGAATTTGTTGAGCAATTATCTCTCTCTTTTAACTTTATTGTTGCTTGTTGAATATTTAAGAGTAGGAATGAGCAAGTATTCTATATTTCCATTTTTAAAAAATGAAGAAAAAGGAGATTGGATTTATACCCCACCCTTCACTTGAAGTCTCAGAGCAGCTTACAATCTCCTTTCCCTTCCCCTCCCCACAACAGACACCCTGTGAGGTAGGTGGGGCTGGGAGAGCTCTTTCAAGGACTGCTCTTGAGAGAACAGCTCTGAGATAACTTGTGACTGATGAAAGGTCACACCAGCAGATTAGAGTCTGCGCTCTTAACCACTACATCAAATTGTCATTTTCAACTGATCACTGTTTGCTGATAGTTCTATGTATTGGTTTGTATGTCGTATTGTTTTTTGTGTCCGGTTTATGCAGTAGTTGTACTTTTATTTATTTTGTTTAACATCAGTTATACCCCACCTTTCTCTCCAATGGGGACCCCAAGCAGTTTATGATATTCTCCTCTCCTCCGTTTTATTTTCACAACAACCCTGTGAGGTAGGTTAGGCTGAGAGTGCATGACTGGCCTAAGATCACCCAGCGAGCTTCTATGGTGTGAGTGGGGATTTGAACTTGGGTCTTCTTTCTAACCACCACTCCATGCTCGTTCTCCTTTTTACCATGTTGATCCTTTATACATCTGATTTACCACAATGTGCAAATATGGCTTATTTCTGCCCAAAGAATGGTGGGAAATGCCTATATTTTATGAAGGGGGTGGGGAATCGTGGATTTGATCTGCACAAAAGAAAAGCAAATTGAAACAAGACTTTGGGGGGTTTGAAAGATGGGTGATGAGAAATTCAAAACCATCCCTGGTTCAAGGATAAGAAGCAAGGATGACCGAGCGTACCACATTCCATGAGAATGCCCCTCTGCAGCAAAACTATTATTAAGAATCTGTTTTGCATTAGCAGGGAGGCCTCCGACCCACTTACATTCTTCTCCTGCTGAGCTGACAACCTCCCTCAACCCCAGCCTGTCTGCACATCTAACGTCAGGAAACACCTTACATGGCTATAATAAGTTCAAGCCTTTAGACTCTATCCTGCTCAGAGGCATATAAATCAGATTCCAACTTTTGAACTCTGTTTATTTTTTCATTGGCAAAAAAAAATGCCCCTGCTATTTGTTCCGATATGAAAGTTAGCAACCAAATTTAAAATGCTGGGAAAATACAGCCTGCTTTGAAGAGAGTCTAGAGGAAATCATTTGAGACAGATCTGGCCACGGCTAAGAAAATGGATGAGAAATCTGTACAAATAATCTTATTTGGAATTCAGTCGCAGTTAGCATTTGAGGCTTGGGTTATGTTTCCAAGAAGCAGTTTTTGGCAAGTATAATGCGGAGGGAGGGGGGTCATGCCATAGGGTAGCAGAAAGTGGCATCTGTCTAACAGGAATTTGTCCACACATAGTATCTAGACAGGATTTGGGGCTTCTAGTTCCAGATCTTTAGACCAGAAAAATCCTCATTTCAATCTGTGTATTTCAAAGATGTGATTCTTTATTCCTCGTGGCATTTCCTGTTTTTCATACTGATCTCTCCCCCCCCCTTAAAATGTTCAAAATGTATGCATTTTTTCAATGCTATTTATCACGGGTTTTTTAACATACATTGTCTGTGTGAGTGATGCACAACTTAAGTATGGTAAACAGGGTTGCCATCCTCCAGGTGGGGTCTGGAGATCTCCCAGAATTACAACTGATCTCCAAATGACAGAGATTGGTTGCCCTGAAGAACATGGCAGCTTTGGAGGATGGCCTCTATAGCAGAGGTGTCAAGCTCGTTTGTTACAAGGGCCAGATCTGACATAAGTGTTTGGTTATCTGTGTTATGCCAATAAAGGTTTCTGTTCTGTTCTGTTCATAAGTGTCGCTTTGTCGGGTCGGGCCATGTGAGTCATAAAACGTAATGCCCAGTACCGGAGATAGAAACTGTATAAAGGACCGTGGCTGGTAAGCTCCAAGTTGTTGTATCCTCACTGCAAGGCCCCATGGGCTGGGAAGGGGGTGCAAACAAAAACTCACATAGGTGGACTGGAGAGGCAGCAGTGCAGCACTGGGCAGATGCTCCCACGATGCTTGACTGCAGCAGATGAGGTTGTTCGGCCATGCTGAAGCCACAATGGAGGGGCTCCCCCCCAGTACTCCCTCCCTTGTACCAGTTACTCACAGGTCGCATAAGAGCCCTGGAAGGGCCAGTTGCGGCCCCCGGGCCTTATGTTTGACACCCCTGCTCTATAGCATTATACTTGTTCAGGTCCTTCCCCTCTCCAGTCCCCACTCTACCCAACATCCTCCCCCACAAATCGCCAGGAATTCCCAACCTGGAGTTGGCAACCCTAAGTGGTGGGAAGTGTCATCAAGTCTCAGCTTGCTTTATAGCGACCTTACAGGGTTTTCAAGGCATGAGATGAACAGAGGTGGTTTGCCATTGCCTGCTT
Organism: Gekko japonicus; assembly: GCF_001447785.1. Classification (NCBI taxonomy): domain Eukaryota; kingdom Metazoa; phylum Chordata; class Lepidosauria; order Squamata; family Gekkonidae; genus Gekko; species Gekko japonicus. The sequence continues at coordinate 182,313 of NW_015174322.1, read as the reverse complement.
CTGTGTAGCAATCTGTGTAGGAGTGACTGGTGTCACCTCCTTGTCCCGGCCAGCGGCAGCATGGGCTCAGGAAGTCATGGGCATACTTTGCTTGGGGTAACATAATTCTGGTAGGATCTAGTACACGATGATTAATTTTACAATGAGTGAGTGCCTTAAACTGTCATAAATTGTGAAATTCTTTTTTCCGGTTGACCAATAAAACAGAACTGATATCAGTTCGATATTGGCTAGGAGGTACATGGTACATCTTAAAAAAAAAAAAAAATTCAGTCCAAATAGCAAACTTTTTAGAATGTTGCTCATAATCCCAATCTCGGCAGATCTCGGAAGCTAAGCAGGGTGGGTCCTGGTTAGCATTTGGATGGGAGACCCCCAAGGAAGTCCAGGGTCACTTCGCAGAGGCAGGCAATAGCAAACAACCTCTGAATGTCTCTTGCCTTGAAAACCCTACAGAGTCACCATAAATCAGCTGTGACTTGACAGCAATATACAGTTACCATAATCTGGTGGCAACTTGATGGCACTTTCTACCACCAAGGGAATAAAGGTCTAAAGCCCTGACCTGGGTAACTCATGCTAGCCCAATCTCGGCAGATCTCAGAAGCTATGCAAGGTCAGCCCTGGTTAGTATTGGGATGGGAGACCACCGAGGAACTCCAAGGCCACAAAGCAGAGGCAGGCAATGGCAAACCATCTCTGAACGCCTCTTGCCCAGCTGTGACTTGATGGCGATGTGTGAGTGTGTGTACGCGCACGCTGTGAGAAGTGACATAATATTACACCTTTCACTGAGGCATAGATGGCAGGATTACAAACGATTAAATGGAATTCTTTCTTTAAAAATAGCTCATAATCCCAAACGTCATCAGTTTGACTCTGAATTTTTACCTCCTGTTGCTTCATCACACACACGGAAGAAGGAATGAACGGGGCAAAATAGAACAAAGGAGGAAAATGAGATGGCTGCACTGGAGATGGTTGTTGAAATATGGTACAATTGTGATATTTATCTACTGTCCTACAGTGGCACTCCTGAGAAATAAAACATCATCATCTTCCTGATACTATCAACTAGTCTGATTAGCTAATTTGGAAGTTGCGGTTTCAAAGAAGGAGAGAGGAAGGCTGGTGAACTTTAGAAAGGACTCACTGAAGTGTCGCAGGAGATGAGATTTGAATAGGGGTGAGGCTGAAATATGCCTGGTAGGAAGGGGGACACAGACTGAAAACTCACATTCATAGAGTTCTCTGCTCTTCTGAATCTTTGCTTCAGGGACTCTCACGAGAATCCTACAACATGTGACACCATATGATGTGGCAACCCCTCATTTCCCCAGAAGGCAACACTGTTAAGCACTTTTATTTTTGTTCAGTTGCACAGTTGAGTCCGACTCTTTGCGACCCTATGGACCAGATCACGCCAGGCCTTCCTGTCTTCTGCCGTCCTCTGAAGTTTGCTCAATTTCATGTTCGTTGCATGTATGACACTGTCTAGCCATCTCATCCTTTGCCGTCCCCGTCTTCTTTGACCTTCGATCTTTCCCAGCATCAGGGTCTTCTCCAGTGAGGGCTCCCTTCTCATTTGGTGGCCAAAGTATTTGAGCTTCAGTTTCATTATCTGGCCTTCCAGGGAACAGTCAGGGTTGATTTCTTTTAGGATTGACTGATTTGGTCTTCTTGCAGTCCAAGGGACTCTCAAGAGTCTTCTCCAGCACCATAGTTCAAAAGAATCTATTCTTCGGCACTCGGCCTTCCTTATAGTCCAACTCTCGCAGCCATACATGACTACTGGGAATACCATTGCTTTGACCATGTGGACTTTTGTTGGCACTAGAAGGTGTCTAATTTGCAACTGGAAGGGGCATTAGAAAGTCACAACAAGCTAGCCCAACTGGTAATTCTTCTGAGCTCTGGTCTTCCTCTTTAGCAATCTCAGATCAGAAAGGGCTTGCCTAGCAGAAAACATGTGTGTGTGTGTGTGTGTGTGTGTGTGTGCGCGCACTAAGTGCCATAAAGTCTCTTCTGACTTATGGCGACCTTATGAATTAATGGCCTCCAAAATGTCCTGTCGTTAACAGCCTTGCTCAGGTCTTGCAAACAGAGGGCCAGGGCTTCCTTGATTAAGTCAATCCATCTCACGTTGGGTCTTCCTCTTTTCCTGCTGCGTTCAACTTTTCCTAGCATTCTTGTCTTTTCCAGTGACTCTTGTCTTATCATAATAAGTGACCAGAGTAAAATAAAATGCGG
>NW_015174322.1:155665-180025 GCF_001447785.1 Gekko japonicus | reverse complement strand
CGACGTGGTTAGCCCCGGGGCTAAAAACCATGCGGTTGCTCAAGCAGACCTACTGATCGAGGTCCCGTGGAGGTCCCGTGGTAGGGGAGAGGGGCCAATCACTCCACAGTCGTGCGGCGTGGCAAAGAAGCGGGGCACGGGGCAATTGGTTTTTTTAAAAAAATCCTCAAATGTGCGCATGCTCTCTTGGGTGCTTGTGCTCATCCGTGGAGACTTTGAAAAAAAACCTTTTTGCGAGGGGACATGGGAGGGCGCTGGAACTACCACTGGAAATGTGATCAGGCGCCCGCCCTTGCCCCGCGGTTTCAGGAAACTAGTACCATCGAGGTACTAGTTTTTTACCACGCATCTTCCGCGGGAAGCCTTGGGTTCACCACGGGAGCTCGACGCTTCCCAGATGTGGCGGTGAGATCGCACCCAGAAAATCTGCCTATCTTCCATCCCTCTAGCGTGCCTAATGCTCCGTGTGACCGCAGCCTAGGTGTAGTCATTTTAGCTTCTAGGAAGAGTTCCGGATTGATTTGATCTAGAACCCACTGATTTGTCTTTTAGTGGTCCACGGTATCTGTAAAACTCTCCTCCAACACTACATTTCAAATTAATCAACCAGCATACCTCTCCCCGTAGAGCACTGAGATCTACAAATCAACAACTTTTGGTAGTCCCTGGCCCAGGGACATCCGACTTGCCTTGACTAGGGTCAGAGCCTTTTCAGCCTTGGCCCCTGTTTGGTGGAATGAGCTCCTGTATGAGATCAGGGCCCTGCGGGACTTACTATGATTCTGCAAGGCCTACAAGATGGAGCTCTTCTAATGGGCTTTTAGTTGAGGCAGCAGACGTCTCCCCTCTTCTGGCTGGCCTCCCATCGGTGTCCTGGATTTGAACAGCCACCTGGGAACCCACACTACTGTTTCATCTTAACTGCTGAGACTTTTGATCAGATCTTGCACAGTTTTTTTATGACTTTTGTACTGTTTTAATTTGTTGTTTTAAGTTGTATTAATAGTGATGGAACCCGCCCTGAGCCTGCTTACGGGGAGGGTGGGATACAAACCCAATAAATTGCTTAATTTATTTAGGGTTTGTCCTTATCCCATCCTCCCCCCAAGTGGACACCTGAGGCAGCTTACAAAAATTATAAATGCAAAAATAATTTAAATAAACATAGCACAAAACAAAAGGGGGGGGGACCCCAAAAGGTACATAAAAACATCCTGGGCTGGTGTCTGCTAGGTTAGTTCACCAAGGCTAAGTCCCATTTGAGTCTTATCCAAGGGCCCTTCTCCCCAGCCACCCGCACACCCAGAAGAGACACTCAGCCTAGGTCTTACAAGCCATGATCGGAGCCGGGAGAGTACCTGGTAGGGCTCCCCCCATCCCAGATGTACTGTGGCCATAGTTAGGGTGTCTGCATAGGTCTCTGCACCATGCACCGTGTAAGCCGCTCAGAGCCCTTCGGGGGTGAGTGGGGTACAAATGGAAAGTATAAATAAATAAATAAATAAATAAATAAGCCGACAGCCATCTTCCCACAATTCCCCTTTCTGCTGAGGTCATTATAGATTCAACTCTCTACGATGATGGATGTCTGGACCTTCTGTTCTGAAATACCTGTTGCACTATTCTAAGTCGATAAACAGCATTGAGGGAGATGTGTGACTCACTCAATGAGTTTCCACACTTCTACTGTCTGTTTTGCAATTAAATAGGGTTTTTTTCTTTAAAAAATAAAATAAAAGATTATTTTACGCGGCTCATTGAAAGCAGCTAATCAAATGATGTGTCTGGGCCGTTCTGAAGCCCTGTGCCGGCTGAGGGCTTTCATTCCTCTCATTAACCACTTTGTTTTAAAGCTCATTTCAGCTAGCCTTTCTTATCAGTTAAACCCGTGGGAATTGGATATGCAATTCAGAGGCTTTTATTTTTTTAAAAAAAAAACCCTTGCTGGGGGGGGGGGGCCCTAGTTATTCCTTGTTTACCGCAGTGAACTGCTCGTAACAGGATCCTCCCCGTTTCCTCCTCTAATGCACACCACCTGGTTTGTGTTAGGCCCAGGGTAGTCGAGGTCACGTCACTCCACATATTGTAAAAACAGCAATTTTAAAAGGTGGTCGACATGGTCTGAACTGACACAAAACCTTTCGCAGTACCTTGGCGCCCCAGAAGTTGCACAGAACTTCAACTAAGTTAAAAAAAAAAAAATTATCTCCCTCCCTATCTAGTCTAGCCTCCAGGTCTTTTTTTATTGTTGGCATCTAGAAGCTTTCAGAAAGACCTTAAACAAGGCATGTAGCATGGAAGTTCTATTTAGTTATCGTGGCTAATCGCTACTAATCACTACTAATTGCCAGCCTTTTTTAAAATGATGTGTTTATTTCATTCTGCAAAGTGTCTACAAAAGAATCATTCAGGGAGGGCATATTTACAAGAGGATAGTGCTGTAATATAGTCTTGTGAAGGGATTGTACTCTCTTCCACAGTTTATTGGATGAGTTATCTTGCTTTTACCGTGTTGCTTTCTACTTTTGCAATTCCTTTTTTTAACATTATGACAGGCCTGATACTTTTTTCATTATTCTAATTCTTATCCTAGTCCTGTTGCATTATTAGATGGCTTATGCTGTTGGGCTGCATTATTTTATCTTGAGTCTCAGTGAGAAAATTAAGTAAATAAATAAATTTCCCCTGGAACTGGAGCCAGGAACTGCCCCTTGCAACCAAATAAGGTTTGGACCCACACATGTAATACACCCCCATCTTCAGCGGACCCTCCCCTTCGAGGGGACACTTTGGAGCAGCTGGCACCAGAACCACGCTTTGGATGAGCACACAAAACGTGTCCCCTCGAAGGGGAGGGTCCGCTGAAGACGGGGGTGTATTAGGGTGTATTATTTTGGGTGCAAGGGGCAGTTCCTTATTCAAATCTCCTTTGACATACATGCCTCGGGGAAGGCCTACGAATAGAAGCTTGTGGCATCGGAACCGGTGTTTGGACCGGGCATCACTGCATGTCACCTTGCAGGGCCCAGTCCCCAGCACGAGGGGATGTGTCATTTGGGGTGGTCACAAGATTATTTTGGGGTGCAGCCTGGCTCCAGTGTCTGCCCGTGTGACTGTCCTGGGGGCACTGCACTTTGGAGCAGCTGGCACCAGAACCGCGCTTTGTACCAGCACACAGAATGTGTCCCCTCGAAGGGGAGAGTCCTGTGAATGTGGGGGTATATGATACGTGGTGGTCCAGACCTTATTTTGTGGTTCAGAGCTTTCCAACTCACTCTCCCTAGTGTTTCTGACTACACGAATAAGTAACGAATAAGGAATGAATAAGGAAGTGCGAATAAGGAACCAACTTCAGCCTCCTCAAAAAGAAAGCAAGAGAGATAGAATACTAGCTCTCCTTCCAGTGTTTGTTTTCTACTCACAGTGAGAGGCTTAGGCAAACAGGGCAACATTCAAAAAAATAAGATCCTCACTCCCCCTCCTGCAGTCTGAAGTGGTACAACCCATTTTACCACCTCTGGACGTCACCATCTCATCCTGGGCTTTAATATGCATTTATTTGTCTACTTCATTCCTCAGTTCATGGCAGGTAATCCCCCGCTTTTGCAGGCTCCTACCTGCGGTTGGCCAGCTGGCTGGTGGGAGGAAATCCCCCCCTCCCAAGCAACATTGGGCAATGTGCTGACATCACCCAGAAGTGATGTAGGCATGTCGGTGATGTTGGCGGGGTGACACTGTGGTTTTTGGGCAACTCTGTATGGTTTGAGGGTGATTTTACCATAGAGTTTAGCCCAGAAATGGGAGCAGCACCCCCTACATGCCTACATCACTTCCAGGTGATGTACAACATCACTTCCTGGCATATCAGGGGCAATGCTTCCAGCTCCCGGAGCATCCCCCCATCCTTCACTGGCGTCTCGAAGAGACCTGGCAACCTTAAATACTTTTCCTTTCTCCCCAATGGGGGACCCAAAGTGGCTTTCATTATTCTCCACTCCTCCATTTTATCCTCACAACAACCCTGTGAGATACTTTAGGCTGAATGTGTTTGACTGGCCCATGGTCACCCAGCAAGCTTACACAGCAGAGTGGAGATTGGAACATTGGTCTCCACGATCCAAGTCCGCCATTTTAGCCACTACATCACACTGTTATCTTCCTGTCTTAGAATAAATATAGTTACAACTACTGAAAGGAAGCTAGATCAATGTGCATGTACTTTGCTATTTACCATTTTGTCAGTTTTGTGATGCCTACAATTCCTTCTGAATGTTAAGGCTAAATAATGCCAGAGGGTATTGCATTAACATTATGACTGTTATGATTCCCCCTTCCCTCGTCTTGTCATAACAATAAACGGAGAAATCTGTCACGGGCAGCTAGAAAAATGGAAAGAAATCTAATTAGTGCTATATGTTTGGGAACTGATACAGGGGGGAAATGTTGGTGTAAGTCATATTTAGGTTTCAGAATATTTTGGTTGGCTTCCCACGTTACTGAAAACAAAGTTTCCTGATTTTTTGACCTTCACCTTCATTTCTCACTCTTCCTCAAAGGAGCTTAGGATAAAGTACATGAAAACTGTTATCTCTTTTTAACAACAACCCTGTGGGTAGGGCTGCCAGGCATGTAGGGTTGCCAAGTCTATCTTCGCCGAGAGCGGGGGGCTCCCGGCCTGCGTCTTGTGCACGCACGTCACCCGGAAGTGACGGGAGGACGCCAGGCATGCTGGGGGCAGGGCCACGGCCATACAAGGGAAAACCATAGAGTTTTCCCCTGTATGGCCGTGGCCCCGCCCCCAGCGTGCCCGGCGTGCCCGCGTCACTTCCGGGTGATGCGCACGTCAGGGTGGAGTTCCCCCGGGGCCCAATCCGGCAGCGCTGGGGAACAGGCTTCTGGGGTGGGGGGACTTGGGATCCCTACAGGCATGGCGTGGCAACCCATGGGAGATGATGGGGGGTGTTTTGCCAGTGTTAGTGTTATGACACTTCCAGAAAAAACAAACCTGGTGTTACATCTCTCTAAGAATCTCCTGAAACTCTATGTTAAAATCATAGAGTTTCCAGTGTTTCCTAGATAGGAGCGATGTTGCTTCTGAGTTTCCCCCAGAAGTGATATCACACCATCAGCCAACATCCAGGGTTTTTTTTAAATCTCCCACCTGGTCTGAGGCAGGGTGGGAAATGAGAAGTGGGAGATTCCCTGCCTCTACACCTGCCATGACGGGGGCTCCCAATCCAACCTGTGAGATAGATTGACTCAACTGAGATCATCCAGTGAGCTTCACGGCTCAATGGGTGTTTGAATCTGAGTAGGGCTTTCTAACTACAACACCACACTGAGGATACATGATTTCACCAAGGCACCCCTCTGCCATAATTTTTAACTAGCTTTATCTCAAGCACAAGGGAAAGCATGTCCTAAGATAGTGCCTGCAGCAACATAGATTTGCACTATCTAAAAATAAGGAACAGTCTTTTTCTGTTCTGATTCTGACTTGCTGTTTAATGTGCACATCTATTCAAGCGTAATCAATAGATCGATTGGTGAGTTAACTGAAGCTCATACTGAGGCCTGGTCTACATCAGTAGCTAAATGAAACAGTGGACTCTTGAGGGGGTTAGATTGGACTGTACCATTCAGGTTGCAGGTGGGCTAATTCATGTGGCAGGTAGCAGAATGCTCCCTCAGATAAAGAGCATCCTTTGTGCAAAGCCAAAACTCCAGAGCAGTGGGAAGGCAGATTATAGTTCATCCTTCTCACTACAGTGCCAGTTTTCCACTTGCAGGAATTTGTGCACGAGGACATTCAAATATGCTGACTTCTACCCGAAGTGGTACAAGCCAGTTCTATTGCCTCAGAATCCTAGTGCTTAATTTATTTAGGGTTTGTCCTTATCCCATTTTCCGCCCCCCAAGTGGACATCTTTCTGTGTTATACCTCTGAGGATGCCAGTCAAAGCTACCGGCGAAACGTCAGGTTCTACAAAGCCAAGACCATGGCCATACAGCTAGGGCTGCCAAGTGGGGGCGGGTGGCAGGTAAACCCCCACTTCAGAGGCCTGATTTCTGCCACCACGGAATCGGGCCCCGGGGGGAACTCCGCCCCTCGAAGCGCAGCATGGCTGCGTCACCAGAGGTGACGCAACCACGTCGATCACGTTGGGGGCATGGCCCTGATCGTCGGAGGGAAAACTCTATGGTTTTCCCTCTGACAGTCGGGGCCATGCCCTCAACGTGATCGACACCGCACGTCACTTCTGGTGACATGCTGGTGGCACACGCATGCTTTGCGCGGGCACACGCACATCGACGAAGACCTCCCGGAGACCGGCGAGGCTCCCCCGCCGGTAAGAGAAGACGACTTGGCAACCCTACATAAAGCCTGGAAATTCTACAACAACTAATCATATATTAATCTAATTAAAAGAGATATTTGAACAGACAGGACACAGTTACAACCTTCAAGCTGCACCACAAGTCTTAAAAACAACTCCATTTTACAGCCTTGTCAGAAGTCCCTGAGGGCACTTGCCTGCCTCACCCTTCTGGAGGAGGCTGCTCCCTAGCAGCCAGGCAGCAACAGCAAAAGAGGCTGGGCTGTAACTTGAGATCAAAAGGACTCCTAGGAGACCCAGTTGTAAGGAAAACAAGTGTTGAATATTGGGAGAAATGGGTCTTCTAACATGTGGGTTCCAGATAGGGCTGCCAACTCCAGACTGGGAAATTGCTAGATATTTGGGGTAGATCCTGGGGCGTACAGGGTTTGGGGAGGGAAGCACCCTCAGCAGGGTATAATGCCATAAAGTCGCCCCTCAAAGCAGCCATTTTCTCCAGGGTAACTGATCGCTGCAGTCAGAAGGGCAGCGGTAATTCCAGGTAGGGTTGCTACCGTCAGGGCTTTTTTTGTAGGCCACACCCAATAGCAGAAACTCATTAGCATATTAGGCCACACCCCTGAAAGCACCACTCATTAGCCTATTAGGCCGCACCCACATGTTACCAGAAGTGTGGTCATCCAGCCACACCCACCTTTTGCTTGTTATTCTGTTTACCTTGTTTGTTGTCAAAACCCAGGGCTTTTTTGTAGCAGGAACTCCTTTGCATGTTAGGCCACACACCCCTAATGTAGCCAATCCTAATGAGTTCCTGCTGTTGGGTGTGGCCTATTATGCTGATGAGTTCCTGCTGGGCGTGGCCAACTCAGGAGCCAGCCGGAACTCCATTCCTGTGCGTTCCTGCCCCAAAATAGCCCTGGCTACCGTCCAGGTGGCCCCTGGGGATCTCTCAGTATTACAGCTGATCTCCAGGCGACAAAGACCAGTCCCCCTGGAGAAAATGGCTGCTTTGGAGGGCTGGACTCTATGGCATTATACCCCCCTGAGCTCCCTCTCCTCCCCAAACTCCACCTTCCCCAGGCTCCCCCCCAAAACCTCCAGGTATTTCCCGGCCCAAATTTGGAGGCCGACAACCCTAGCAGGCCACAAGGGGTTGTCAAGGTAAGCAGCAGCACCTTATACCAGATCCAGAAACAAACAGTCATCTCATAAAAAGACTTCTTCGGGACTGGGGTAATGGTCTGAGGGGTGGCACCCCATTAACCATTTGGCACCCCATTAACCATTCTCCATTTTTCACCAGCCAAAGTCTCTCACAAACTGAAGGCCTAGCGGTGGAGGGATGCTTTCTCTCTCTCTCTCCCACGGACATCCTCTCCCTCTGCAGTTTGCATTTCTCTTGTCCCTGCCTTCGGAGATGTTTATCTTGGTGTTCACATTGTTTATGAAACCCCAGCCTTAAAGGTTTACAGATGGAGCAGTAAAATCTAGGCCTGGTGGTAGCCTCTGCTTCGCTTTTAACAGTGATCCCCTCCTCCCCAAGACTCCTTTAAAACAATGTTGTGGTTTAAGAGCTGAGAAACCATTTATTAGTAGGTGCCATGTCAAATAGTTTCAGCATGAAAATAAGCCCAAGCACAGCCAAGCACAATACCCGGCCTCCTCAGGTACTACTGGCAGTGCGCAATAAAGCGAAGCTACGGTTTAGCTTGGAATCAGATGAAAAAGAACACCTGGGGTTCACTGCTTTGCATTGGCAGGAAACTAAGCCTACAAAGGTTGGGACTGTGGGCGCAAATATCCTGGCCTTCATATGGGGAGCCAGCTCAGCCTTCATCCTTTCTTTTTCCTCTTGTTTCAGTGATATCTGGCCACACACAGTTTCAACATGCAAGAAATGAAACCTAGAGATGATGAAGAAGAAGAAGAAGAAGAAGAAGAAGAAGAAGAAGAAGAAGAACTCCTCAGGTACTACTGGCAGTGCACATAAAAGCGAAGCTACGGTTTAGCTTGGAATCAGATGAAAAAGAACACCTGGGGTTCACTGCTTTGCATTGGCAGGAAACTAAGCCTACAAAGGTTGGGACTGTGGGCGCAAATATCCTGGCCTTCATATGGGGAGCCAGCTCAGACTTCATCCTTTCTTTTTCCTCTTGTTTTAGTGATATCTGGCCACACACAGTTTCAGCATGCAAGAAATGAGACCTAGAGGTGATGGGGAAACCAATGCTCAGTGCAATCTGGAAGTACAGCAGTAATTATGAGCATCCTTTGATACGGTTGCCAGTTTGGGTTGGGAAATACCTGGAGATTTTGGGGGTGGAGCCTGAGGAGGGAGAGGCTTGGGGAGAGATAGGACACTAAAGTCCACCTTCCAAAGTACCCATTTTCTCTAGGGGAATTAACCTCTGTTGCCTGAAGATCAGGTGTAATTCTGTGTGATCTCCAAGCTCCATCTGGAGGTTGGCAATGCTATTTAAATAACCCTCTAAACACTGCTTGGTTTGTTTGTTTTTTTTTTTGAGAGAGTTCTACATATTGACTTATAATGTAAACTGGAATTCTGCACATGTACAGAATATACCTTTCCCATCTGTTTTGTCCATGTCGAAAACAATGCTCAGTGCAATTTGGAAGTACAGCAGTAATTATGAGCATCCTTTAATACGGTTGCCAGTTTGGGTTGGGAAATACCTGGAGATTTTGGGGGTGGAGCCTGAGGAGGGAGAGGCTTGGGGAGAGATGGGACCCTAAAGTCCACCTTCCAAAGTAGCCATTTTCTCTAGGGGAATTGACCTCCGTTGCCTGAGGATCAGGTGTAATTCTGTGCAATCTCCAGGCTCCATCTAGAGTTTGGCAATACTATTTAAATAACCCTCTAAACACTGTTTGGTTGGTTGGTTTGTTTTTGAGAGAGAGTTCTACATATAATGTAAACTGGAATTCTGCACATATACAGAATATACCTTTCCCATCTGTTTTGTCCATGTCATGGCCAGAAATCATAGCTCAGGCTGATTTGTAAGGCTCCAAAACAAGCCCAGAGTCCACAGGGGAAGCTACTATGCAGTATATAGCTTGTCTGACTGAGCTCTGGGAAACGTTCTAATCCAGATAACTTGTAGCTCTACCTAAATTATGATCTGTCCAATAGAACAACCACAGTGTAATAGTTCAATATAAATTCAAATTATTGAAACAAGTACATAACAACTGCTGGAATCTTCTTGAACTTTTGTTACAAAGGATTTTCAGCCCTTTTTGTACCAATTGGGGTCTTTACCACATTTGTGAAACCGGCTGTATTGAGATAGCACTATACTTTATTGTTGCAGTGTTTACAGTTGTTGTGTACTGGTACTTATATTGAACTATCACACAGTGTTTGTTCTATTGGACTTTTCACCGTGGTGCCTTAGATTTATTGCTTGTAAGTTATGATCTGTGTCCGGGACTTGTACCAAAAAAGTGAGACTCGGTCTGAAGGCACATTCTGCACATGTGCAGAATTTGATTTTACACTCTGAGTTGTAAAAGAACTTACTGGGGAAATGTCCAATCTGTAATGTAGCCAAACGCAAGGAGGTATGCAAATTTCTATCCCAAACCAGGCAACTACATATTTGGGGGGGCATCATTAGCAGCTTGTGTGTTTGTGTGTATGCCAAGCAATGGGGAGCTTCAGATGGCATGAGAAATGCAGTGCTTTGTGCTTCTGCTTTAAGACAAATGTGACACATCGGCAATCCTGCTCATTCACATTACGAACATCTCTGTTCTGCTTTCTGTTCCCTAATCAGATATTAACATAAATAGCACAAGAGAGACTGACATATCAAGTGACCCAGGGAAGCTGTGGCTCAGGGATTAGGGTTGCCAGCTTCAGGTTGGGAAATACATGGAGATTTTTTATAGGGGGGAGCCTAAGGAGGGTGGATTTGGGAAGGGGAGGGACTTCAATGGGGTATAATGCCATAGGGTACACATTCCAGATCAGCCATTTTCTCCAGGTGAACTGATATATGTCACCTGGAGATGAATTGTAATAGCAGGAGATCTCCAGCCACCACCTGGAGGTTGGCAACCCTGTCCAAGGTAGAACACCTGCCTGGTTTACAGATGGCCCCAGGTTTGATTCCCAGCATCTCTAGTTTAAAGGACTGGGTGGGACATGGTGAGAAAGATCTGAGGTCCTGGAGATTTCCTGCCAGTCTGTGCTGACCTTGACAGACCACAGGTCTGACTCAATATAAGGCAGCTTCATAGGATCACGTGTTTAGGGTCTGGTCAAAGGGCTCCATGATAGAGTATCTGCTCTGTGTGGCAGACCATCATTTAAGGATTGGATCCAAAATAGTGCCAGGGAAGAGACACTGGGGTTCCCCACCTGTTGCAGCCCTACTGAAATTCTGCTCCTGGGGGGGGGGGGTCTGACAAACAGAGCTGCGTTTCTCAAAAGCTTATGCTACAATAAAGTTTGTTAGTCTGAAAGGTGCTGCGGGGCTTTTTACTATTTTGCAGCAACAGACCAACACAGCTAACTCCTCTGGGGGGTCAAGGGGTATTCGAGAACTGTGGGGTGGGGGGTCCACAGAGGAAGGGCAAATTGGCAGAAATCACCCTCTCTCCTACCAATGGAAGTGCCCAGGGCTATTTTTGGGCAGGAGCGCACAGGAACGGAGTTCCGGCTGGCTTCAGAGTTGGCCACACCAACTACAGCCAAAACCTCTGTGTGTGTGGCTACAGAGGGAAGGCCTGGAGAGCGACACACCCCCCCCCGGTGACTCCAAGGTGGGCAAGCCAAGGGGGGGCCTGGAAGGATCGGGGAGGCATTTAAATGCCTCCCCGTGCCTACCCTGGCCTGTCCAAGGGCCGGCTTGCCCGGGCTCCCCGCAGCTACGGGGCGCTCGAGCAAGCCAGGGAAGGCAGTTTAAACTGCCTTCCCTCCAAGGGCTGGATATGCTAATATTAATGAGTTTCTAATATGCTAATGAGTTTCTGCTGTTGGGTGTGGCCTATTATGCTAATGAGTTCCTGCTGGGCTTTTTCTACAAGAAAAGCCCTGGAAGTGCCATCCCACCAACAAGACAGTACCTTCCAGTCCAGCTCTAAGGAAACGGCTTGCCTCGCTTCCCCTGGCTCTCAGCTTCTTCCTTGAGGAACGAAACTGAGCAATAGTCCCCTACGAAAGCACTGAATCAGGATCTGGCTTGCTGCCTGTTCTCATCTGAACTTCCAGCCTAATACGAGAACTTTAGCTTTGCTCAGGCTGTGCATATTCTACCATCAGAGCAATGTGACTAACAGCCAGTTCTCCTGTCCTGCTCATGCGACTGAAGCAGGGATTCCAAAGGCAGCAAAAGTCTATGTGGGTGCCATGGCCATCCTCATGTAACATCATACTGAATAATAGGAAACAACGGGTGCATACTGATAAAGGTGACTGATGCATGCTGTGCTTGAACCCCAATCTCCAGAGTGCCCTTCTGGAGCAGTAGGGCTGTACATGGCATTTTAGACATTTTTAATGCAGCCGTTAGGAGATGCTGCCAAAGATTTCTGACCTTTCCAGCATCGCATGAATTTTTCAAAGTATAAAAGTCACTGGTCCTGAAACAGCTTCCTTGTCAGAGGCTTCGTCTGCAGACTCTCACTCTCGGCGAGCCAAGGCACAATGGAAATGTTGCTGTTGTTTGGGCTTATGCTGCAAGTATCAATGTAGTCTTGGTTGGTTTTCATCAAATGCATCAGACAGACACATTCATTTCCCTTAGGCCTCTCTTAGCATCGTATTCCCTAAAAACATCACTTACAACTTGAAGCCGTGGTTCTTGGGATGTTTCATAACACAAAGTCTTAAGTTGATAAGTAAGGGAATGTTACTTAGGGATCAACTCTATAAGGATGGACGGAGGAATGGATACATATATTCATACATACATACATACAGGAAAATGGATCAGAAAAGCCAAGCGCCTATTGAGAAACTTCTTTAAAAGGTGCCCTGCCTTTGATACACAATACCAGCCGCGGTGGCTCAAGTGGTTAAGAGGCTGAACTGCAGGCTGTGGAAGGTCAGTAGTTCAGCAGTTCAAGACCCGAGTGCCACATGACAGAGTGAGCTCCTGTCTCTAGTTCCAGCTCCTGCCAACCTAGCAGTTCGAAAGCAAGAAATTGCAAGTAGATAAATAGGTACCACTTCGGTGGGAAGGTAACAGCGTTCCGTGCGCTTTGGTGTTTAGTCATGCCGGCCACATGACCACGGAAACGTCTTCAGACAGCGCTGGCTCTTTGGCTTTGAAACGGAGATAAGCACCATAACCCTAGTCGGATTTGACTGGCTTTCGAGCAAGGGAACCTTTACCTTTACCATCAATCAGGTGCCGCTTGGGCATGCCATATTTTAACCTCAAAAAATGCCCTCCGGCCATTACACCACACAGACTATATAATATACACTTTGATATACTGAACCTGCCTAATTAATATGATCATCATCTGAAACTCTGTTCCCTATGCATACATTAATTGAAAACGTAGGTGGCTACATGAGACAGGACCTTTTTTGTGGTGGCACCTTGATTACAAAACACCCTCCCTGCTACATTTCTGGTGTACTTGTTTACCAAGGATTTCTGTCTGCTGCAACTTTACTGTAAGCAGTGTGCCTTTTACTGCTGCTGAGATTATTGTAGGTTTATATTTAGGGTTGCCAATACCAACTTGAGGAATTCCTGGAGATTTGGGGCAGTGCCTGGGGAAAACAGGATTTGGGTAGGGGACAGAGCTCAGTGGTGATGTGAAGCCACAGAGTCCATCCTACAAAGGTGCCATTTCATCCAGGAGAACTGATCAATGTAGTCTGGAGATCAGTTGTAATTCTTAGAGAACTCCAGACCCCACCTGGAGGTTGGTAAACCTATTTATATTGTTGTAAAGGCCAGTAAGCTGCTGCTAGCACCTTTGGTGGAGAGAGCAGGACAGAAATGACCAAGATAAACATGCAAGGTTGCCTTTTCACAGCTTTTCATCATCATGGTAAAATATAGAGATGGGAGGGGGAAATCAAATGGATGGAAGAAGTGAATACCTGCCAAAAACTGCCCACAGTCCAATTGTGAAATTCATTAGACTAACAAGAATAAAGGACTAGTGGATCACACTACATGGCAAACCCAGAATATAGGAAATCCATTTATCCTTGATCAAAATATATGTGAGCAGGGAACTGGCTGGCCAGTCATCTGATAAATAATCATTAATGTTGCTTTAGGACAGGGCTTGCTTTTTCCATTTGGGCAAACATATGCCATTGTTGCATTTCAAAAAGAAATTGTGCACACAATCAGTGTTCCCTCTAAACTGAGTTAGTGTGAGCTAGCTCACAGAATTTTATCCTCCAGCTCACAGATTTTTGTCTTAGCTCAGGAAGCATGGCTCCAGAGCAAGCTAATTTATGCAGTAGCCAAATCATTCGCTCACAACTTTAATGCCAGCAGCTCACACAAGTAAACATTTTGCTCACAAGACCCCACAGCTTAGAGGGAACATTGCACACAATGTGATTGCCATGTCTTCCTTCAAACTTAGCTGTGGCAGCAACAGTTAAGTCATAGAATACCTTTCTGCATTTCTATTTTGTCATGAAATCAGTCACACTATCAGCTTTTACCAGCAACACTACTTTGGTCCTCTTCATTTAGGATTTGTGTTTCATACCGAGATCTAGCATGAAGCATGCACAAGAATGATAATGCTGCAGCTCGATAATATGATCAGCAGTGTTTGTGCATATTAACCACTCTGTTAGAACACTGACAATTCTGTAACTTGAGGGTGTCAATTCTAAGTCAAGCGAAGTCTTCAGTGTTGATTCTTCTGAAGGTATTTGGACAGAATTCAAAGAACACAGTTTATGATAAAGAAAAAATCTGTGAGGTAATAACAGTAACAGGTATCTGTATTCCATATACATCCCACACTCTTGGGGAAAATAGAAAACAGCCAAGATCAACAACTGGATCCACTTATCTTGCATTTGTAGGATACTCTCAAGTTTAACCTCTTTGTGGTTATGAGAGATAATAGGTTAGATCCCCTTCCCCAATGCAGACCCATCATGTCATTCATCAGGGTCCCGCAGCCCTGCAAGCACTTCCAGTTACCTAGCTAGGCTACTGTCCACCTCCCCCAGAATAACTCATTTACACCTTTCTGCCAGACACCCCCGATACCCTGACTAAAAAAATTGCCCTTGGAGGCTTAGTTTGGTGTAGTGGTTAAGTGCACAGACTCTAAACTGGGAGAACCAGGTTTGATTCCCCACTCCTCCACTCACAGCTGCTGGATGACTTTGGGCAAGCCATAGTTCTGTCAGAGCTGTCCTTGGAAGGGCAGTTCTTGAAAGAGCTCTCTCAGCCCCACCTACCTCACAGGGTGTCTGTTATGGGGAGGGGAAGGGAAAGGAGTCTGTAAGCTGCTCTGAGTGAAGGGCAGGGTATAAACCCAACTCCTCCTCCTCCTCCTCCTCCTCTTCTTCTCATGAAGCTGCCTTCTACTGAATCAGCACCTTGGTCCATCAAGGTCAGTATTGTCTACTCAGATTGGCAGCAGCTCTTGATGGTCTCAGACAGAGATCTTTTGCATTATCTATTACCTAATCATTTTAACTGGAGATGCCAGGGACCTTCTGCTTGCCAACCATGGAGCCACAACCCCTCCTGCCAAGTCAGTGTTGTTTACTTGGACTGGCAGTGGCTCTCTAGGGTATAAGGTAGAGGTCTTTCATATTACCTCCCACCTGATCCTTTCCACTGCAGATGCTGATGATTGAACCTGGGACCTTCTGCATGCCAAGCAGATGCTCTGCCACTGAGCCATACTCTCACATCTTCTGTTATGCAACAGGAGCCAATGTGGGAGATACCGATAACAGACATGAATCAGACTCCAATAAAATGTGAGTTAAGTCTGAGAAAATTAGCTAGTTATCTATTTGCAGTGGCCAGTTTACTGTCAATGAAAAAGTATTAATCTAGATAACAGTACTCATTTAAAGATGTAACTTTTTTTTTTTAATCTGTGATCAATTCCACCAACTGGGTGCTTTAAAATCCAATGGAGATTCCAATTAAATTTTCCAAGCAAATGCATCTTAACACATCTGCAGCACAGTTTCTACAATAAGTAACAAAATTTGTGGTTAATACATTGATAAGTTATTACCCTGAGAATGTAAACACAGGTACCAAAGAGATGCATATGGAAAATGTAAGCAATGAGCGTTTGGGGGTGGGGTGGGGGGCAAATAATCTGACAAAAGTCAAGATGTTGATTTGGACCTGCATGGCAGATGCTGTCATTATTTAAATTAAATGCACGCAGAAAGGCCGACTTAGAAATAATTGTGTTGCTAACAACTGAACCACAATATATCAGACATCCTGTTTTTATGCTACATTTTAGAGGATGCTGGAAGATCCAGATGTCCACACTATCTTATCAGTCACCTAAAAAGAATGTTTCCCTTTATGCCTGAAGTCAAAATCTTGCCCCGCCCAACCTTTCGTACTCAGGACTGCTTAATGCCTGCTACCTGATCCTTGAAACTAGAGCTGCCTGGGATGGAACCTAGAACCTTCGGCATACAAAACAGAAACTGTACAGTGGCCATGCTTAAGGACACTTTTCTGGGGGCAAGATCTATAACATGGGACTTAGTTCCGAGTAGACCTGCTGAGGATTGCTCCCTTCCACTAAGCCACAGGCCTCCTGTTCAAGTTTCCCTGTCACTACAGTCAAGGAGATCTTGCTGGACTCAAGGAACACAGTTAGCTTAGCAACTCCACAGTAAGACCTCCAAAGCCTACTAATAGACGGTCTGCTTACAGTGTGCCCATGTCAGCCATATATGGAATCAGGAGGAGAAGAAGAGTTGGTTTCTATACCCCACTTTTCTGTACCCTATGGAATCTCAGAGCGGCTTACCATCGCCTTCCCTTCCTTTCCCCCAACAGGCGCCTTGTGAGGTAGGTGGGGCTGAGGGAGTTCTGAGAGAACTGTGACTGACCCAAGGTCACCCAGCAAGCTTCATGTGGAGAAGTGGGGAATCAAACCCAGTTCTCCAGAGTCTCAGATAACCAGGACATTGATGCCAGCAAACTATATTGATGTTGGCATTCCCCCCACCCATAGAACATGAAAGGGAGGGAACAAAGCAGAACCCTTGAAGGTACCACCCTCCTGAGAGCTCCACGCTTGAAAGCTTCCCTCCCACCCTGCCAACACATATCCCCATGATATACAGATGCACAGAGAAGGAAGCATGGTCACCCCAACCCAGACACAGCTCACTTGACAGTGAGAAGTAAATCTACCAGGCAAGGGATCAGGTCGCACAGGACTAAGCTGTTACAGGCACAACAGATCTCGCACCCTCAGATCTAGTTGCTGGGACTGTGTTTCTCATGCTGACTGGCTGCTGTAGCTCCAATCTGTATGCTTAGGGGTCATTTCATAGAAAAAGAGGTGCAGGAGCTCATTAGCATAAGTCATTAGCATAATTTATTTGCATTTATTTGCATAATTTATTTGCATTTATTTGCATATGCCACACCTGGGGGGCTCTGCAATTTACCTGGCTGCTTCCTGCTCTGACCAAGGACTGCTGGGAGCAGGGGGTGGGGCTTGTTGCATGTGCTTGGGCTCTTTACTGCCGGAGCTCCGCTCCCGTGCGCTCCTGCAGGAAATGACCCCTGTTAGTGACTATCCCTTCAATGAAGTTCCTTATTACCCTAACCCTAACCCTCATTCTCAAGATTACTTCCCTGTAATATATCCTACACTAGGGGCACCATGGCGGCTGCTGACAACTTTTTTGGTGCCCACGAAGTGTTCTTAGAAAGTGGGTGGGGCCAGGTGGGGCTCTTACTCAGCAGGGCTTCTGATTGGCCACTGAAAATCTGATCAGATATGCAGATTAAAATAACCGTAAAACCTTACTTTGCTCAGTTTACCATGGATGCTGTGGGAGGGGAATTCCTTAGGTGGGGGGGTATGAGTGTGGAGTGTGTGACTGCACTATCATAGAAGCGTAACTCTTCTGAAGAAGCCTTTCTCTGGTTCACAGAGGAATGTCCTTGAATCTTCTGGTGCCAGCTTCCTCGGTAGATAATGGGTTCATATATTTCCCATGTGAAAGGGGGGTTAGAGATGCTGGAGCTAGGTGGTGTGAATGTGACGTATGAGTGGGTCCTAGGAGGGATTACATTTGAATTACCTATATCTTTGCCTGTACCCGCCAAAATCATTCGATCTGACACAGTACTGTTAAGACCTGGAACTTGTTTATATCTCAATAAAGCCTTTCACTGCCAAAGACAGTGCGGTTGAGAGTAACTTGCCCAGGAGTCTGACAATAACATGCTTTCAGTGGCAGCTGTCTCCATAGTGTCTGTTTTATTCTCTCTCACCCCTCTTTTAAATTATCCTTCTTCTCCCCTGCTCTTGGGTTTCCTCTGTGTGTGTGTGGCTCCACCCCCTGCATCAGCCATTTTGTAGTTGTGCTCACCATCCTGTGTCAGAAGTCCAAAGGTGCCCACAGGCTCCAAAAAGCTTGGGGACCCTTGTCCTCAACAGTTTATCACGTCAGCGGTGAACAGAGAGACTGTGAACCCAGTGAAGTCTGCATCTCCATTTTGCTGAAGCACAACTCTGTAGAAGTTGGCAGATTCCCTTCATCCCAATAAGAGCCCCGTGCTCCAGACAGCCAAGGTCAGTAACAAGCAGAAGTAGGCAAAGCCCTGTCTACAGAATGTTAGCTATGAAACCAAACATTTATTGAAGAGGAGTAGAGTTCTGAAGGCAAGCGAGCTGAACAGAGTTGCCAACTCGCTCGTTCTAGCAACTGTGCCTTTGAAAACTGACCTGAGATCCCCCAGAATCACAAATTGTGTCGTCCCTGTCATGTCATGCTTATGATAGATACCCCTGTGCTGAATCCGACGACGTCTGTGAAGCCTCTTCAGTGGTACAAGAGTCAGGCTAGATTGTCAGGACCCACAGCGACAAAGAAGTACACACTTGCAGGAAGGTTTTACTTTATTTGAAGCTATAGATGCATGGACAGGAACACTGTTAGGAATGACAGGTTATTCATATGAGCACCACCCAATTACTACGGTTCCCGCGCATGCCAGAGGCTTGGGAACCAACTCCTACCCAAAGCAAAACAGGTACGAGCTTCCCACGGCTCTGCCTGCCTAAAGCCAAAGCAATGATCTAAGCGACTCCTCCAGCGGCCTTGAGAGATACGCGGTGCATTATGCAGTATAACGGCAATTAAGTGAAGGGAAAGGAATGCGCATCTGCAAAGGAAAAGCAACACTTTGGCAGCTTGCTGACATAGATCAAGAGAAGTGCAACTGTAACCTCAGCCTGTGGGTTCTGTGGGGCAAAACGTGGACTGAATCTTGCAATGATGCAGAGAGAATAGAACATAATTTTACTTTTCATTCAACATCATGTAACAAAAACATAGACTTTGGTAACACAACAGAATAGTGATCTTTAAAGTCCAAACCATTAACTTCTCCCTTCTTCACAGCCTGCCACCCCCAGAGTCCATCCTTTTCCTCTTCTTGGTCAAGAAGTCCCCTGCCTCTGTGCTCCAGCTTCCAAAATGAGGGTCCCAGTTGAACTCCCCACTAGATGGCACAAGTCTGAAACAATAAAATTCTAAAATTACAATGTCAAAAAAAATCTCTTTCTCCATTACCAGTTTCCATACATAAATCATAGTTACCTTAAACAAGGTGTTAAGAGCTGTCAGGTCCAACAGTCAAACAAGTGGAGGACAGTCTTCCAAGAAGCCTATACTTTATTGTCAGTACTATTGATCAGGAACACAAGCACTGTTAGGAATTAGTAAAAAGGGAAAGCTTACTGGGATATACAGAGTTCAAACTACCCCCCCCCACACACACACACACTTGTGGGCCAATTGGCCTGATTCCCGCGGGTGGGAAGAAATAACTGATGCACCTGAGCTGGGAAACGAAACCAGTCACACGGTTGATTAATATGAAGACACTACAACTAGACAGTGGTACAAGGTTACAGATAACAGGAGAAGCGATGCAGAGAAAGGAATGCGGCACCCAGTCCTATGCAGGTCAGGCGGGTGCCCCCTCAGTCCATAAACAACATGGCAGCATAGCTGACAAGATCCTATGATTAAGGTTCAAGCTACCCAGCAGGGCAATCCAGCTTCCCTCTTCAGCTTTCCACAAGTTCTGACCTGTTCTGCATCTAGAAGCTCCACCCCTTCCTGGCTCATTCCATTCCCTGCTAGGTGGTTACACAACCCCAAAGCAGAGCAACTAGATGTTGGTTGAGCTGTTACATTCAGCAAATGGTGGATAATACTCAATGAATAGGATCAATCCTGGCCTGTAGCCTTCTTAGAGGACTACCTAGAAAGATCCTAGAGGGATTGTATTACATAGAGGTTTTCCTTTTCTGCTGATTCTGCCAAGCTCACTCCCTTGGCTGTAGGTTTGCTAGGCAGTAGGGGTAGGGGGGTTCTCATTCATTTGTTCTACATGAAGCAATGTGAAGCTTCACCCTGGAAAAAAAAATTAGATGCATTTATTCTCCCGAAGGAGGAAAGCAGAGAAAGATCATGGCGTGGAGAACTATTGCCAGCTAAGAAGCTGCTATACCACTGGATTTAGATTTTTATAGTGTTAGAGCTATAAAAAAGTCCCAGTCCTAAAAAAAAGATGATACATAGTTTGGAATTGTAATGGTATATTGAGAACGGATTCGTTTTGTAGTGTTTCCCCTTCCTCATTAAACCATTGATTAATCTCTCATACTTTCTGCTTTTTTAATAGCCTTTTGCAATAAAACGACCATCATCATGAACTTTTAATTTGTATTATATCATGTAAGTTATGGTAGTATGCCATAGCGGTTTTACAGTTCAAGCTTCAGTATTATGACACACATACATTAGAACGTCTTCTTTTTTGGGTCCTGCCAGCTTCCTTTGCTTATAAAGACACAGTGCTCGAAAGCCCACTGAACACAGACAGCTATTTCTGAAATAAAACGTTCCTCTGTTAGATTTCTGTTTTCTGAAAATATAGATATGGCCAAGGTAGCAGCTAAGCAATCAACAGCAGCCATCTACTATTATTACCTCCACTGAGAATAAGGAAAGCACACGTTAACTCTAGTTGCCAGTGAGGATGATTTTGAGAGTTACATGTTGAAAAATTCTCGTGTCTGTTGGTAGAAAGCATGGGGACCTTATGTCAGAGATGTGGTGGAAGTCTTGTGCCCCTTGGATGCATGTTGGGCCTTGTCTGTTCACAACTGCAGTTTGTAGAGAGAAGCATCTTCTGCCTTCTCCTGCACTGATCTTGCATCCTTAAACCACCTGTTGTGAAAATTATGATCATAGTCATGTTCCAATGTAGACCATTGCAAAAGCAGAGGTGTTTTATTAACATGACGATGGCCCAGTGCTGTTCCCCCATGTGAAGAATATGGAATGACAAATTAAAAAGTTAACTTTAGTTACCTGATAAGAAATCTCAGAATGATGCCTCTTTACACTGGCATTAATTGAGATATATAGAAGGCATTTTATTAAACTATTAAGCTTGGTGCTGTAAAATTTACCCAAATAACTGACCATTTGTTGAAAAGGAGGAAAACCCCTCATAAACATTTATGGACACTTTCTACTTTCTACTGCATTTCCTGAGTTACAGCCCAAAAGCAGTAAACAAAGGCTCATATTTTTAATTAACAGCAAAATGCACAGTGCCATGTAATTTTCTTTTCAGTACAATATAAAAGCTGG
This sequence comes from Gekko japonicus, assembly GCF_001447785.1. Classification (NCBI taxonomy): domain Eukaryota; kingdom Metazoa; phylum Chordata; class Lepidosauria; order Squamata; family Gekkonidae; genus Gekko; species Gekko japonicus. The sequence goes on along the minus strand of NW_015174322.1, from coordinate 158,815 downwards.
CCTTTGCTGGCTTAATGCTATGCAATCAGATGAAATGCCTTGATTCTGTTCATGTATGACACCCCAAAATTGGTATGCTGACACTATTTAGTTATATTGTCAACTGGTATCCTGTCTCCTGTGTACTTGCAGATGTACAGATTGTTACAGTATTTCATAACAGACCGTTTCCAACCCTCTGATTTTTTATATTTAATATTATTAAAATTGTCTATCAATAAATATTTATAGTCTACATGCTCCTGAAAAACATAAGAAAACATAAGGCCAGTCTAAAGCATCAGCATCAAAGATCAGTGAACACAAATCAGCTAAAACATCAAAAATAAGTAATACAAGTGGGGAGATGCAAGGAACTTGTGGAAGCAGCTATCGCACCCCCTGCCTTTGCTGTCCCCCACCTCTTCTCTCAGTCTCTCACTCCCTCTCTATCCCCCAATGCCTACTGCCACTGTCTGTCTGTCTTTCTCCGCATAGTGGGGATGGCTTCTCATCCCTTGCTCACCACGCTGCAACTGGCTCCACCAGTTTGGTGTAGTGGTTAAGTGTGCGGACTCTAATCTGGGAGAACTGGTTTTGATTCCCCACTCCTCCACTTGCACCTGCTGATGTGACCTTAGGTCAGTCACAAGCTTGGGCACAGCTGTCCTTGAAAAAGAGCAGTTTGTGTCAGAGTTCCCTCAGCCCCACCCACCTCACAGGGTGTCTGTTGTGGGGAAGGGAAGGGAAAGGAGTTTGTAAACCGCTCTGAGACTCCAAATGAAGGGCGGGGTATAAATCCAATCTCTCTCTCACACACACACTTCCTCAGAGGCTGCTGAGGAGAGGCAGAATGACAGGGCTGGTGGCACTGATGGCTCCTCCTTCTCTCTTGTTCACACAGCTACTGGTGGCCGCTCCCCCACATACGGCATCACTGCCTCACAACCTCAGAGACAGAAATGTCCAGGCTGGTAGTGGTGGTTCTGCTCAAGTGCAGCAAGGTTCCTTTGGGGGAGGGAAATTAACCCCCCTCCATTCTGAATAAGTTTTTTTAGATTTTTCTGCAAACCTGGGGTTTCCCCCAAGTTTGCAGGAAAATCCCTCCACCTGGCCCCAATCTGTAGATCTAAATATCTGTAGACGGGGTCAAGTTTACTATTAGATATATAGATAAGAAGTAAAAACAGAAGATAATGCAATAGCCACAGGTAAGAAACTGTGATGAATACACTATGGGGTAGATTCAGTGACTCCCTTCTGCTTAAGTGAGAGGTCTCTGTTGAATGGGAGGACTCCCCCTTTGATGAAGGAAGGTTTTTCAAATGGAGGAAGATTTCTCACTTTTCACAGCCAGTTTGGTGTACTCAGGGGTCATTTCGTAGAAAAAGAGCTAGGGGAACTCATTAGCATAACTCATTAGCATATGCCACACACCCTGACATCAGGGGCCCGGCGGTGGGCCTGCAAGGCCAGTGGGAGTGCGAGGAAGCCCAGCCAAAGCCCTCCCTGGCCCCAGGCAGGCAGGAGTGGGGAGAGGCAGGGAGGAAGCAACTTACCCTCCCTCTTCTCCTGCCTCCTCCTGGCTGAATGAGGGCTGGAAGCGGGGCGGCCGGAAGCAGGGGCGGGGCTTCGTCATGTGCCCCGCCCCCTGCACCTCACCCAGGGGAACTGCGTTCCCCCGCGTTCCCCCCCCGAAATGACCTCTGGGTGTAGTGGTTAAGAGCGGTGGACTCTAATCTGGAATACTGGGTTTGATTCTCTGCTTCCCTATATGCAGCCAGCTTGGTGAACTTGGGTCAGTCAAAGTTCTCTCAGAGCTGTTCTTTCAAGAGCTGTTCTCTCAGAGCTCTCTCAGCCCCACCTACCTCACAGGGTATCTGTTGTGGGAAGAGGAAGGGAAGGTGATTGTAAACTGCTCTGAGACTCCAAGTGAAGGGCGGGGTATAAATCCAACTCTTCTTCTTCCTCCAGGTTAGATCTAGTGATAATAATCACAAGGTTAGATCTAGTGGTAATAGTAATTAGTTAATGGAGTCCCATTAACAGCTGGACCATTTGTCAAGAGTTTCGAAGTGATCCTGAATGCTTCCCTTTCAATGGAGGCCCAGGTTAAGCTGGCATTTTAATGTAACTGCCAGGTTAAACAGTTAGCCCCATACCTGTCACCCTCCAACTTAGTCACTGTGATCCATGCAACGGTCACCCCTAGACTGGATTACTGTAACTCGCTCTACATAGGGCTGCCCTTGAGGCTGATCCAAAAAATGCAACTGGTTCAAAATGTGGCTGTGAGGGTCCTCACAGGAACTCCATTTAGAGAGCACATTCAACCAGGGCTCTGTCAGCTGCACTGGCTCCAGACTGTGGACCAGATCAAATTCAAGGTTCTGTTATTGACCTTTAAAGCCCCTAATGGTCAGGGACCTGCATACCTTCAGGACCCCCTATCCTGGTATGTCCCCCACAAAGCACTATGCTCAAGTGACCAAAACCTACTGGTAATCCCTTCCAGGAGAGATCAGGCCCCTGTGGAATTTAGTGCAATTCCTCAGGGCCTGCAAAACTGAGTTGTTCCACCAAGCCGGGGTCTCAGTAAGTAAGACCTAACAGATTACTTCCCCCTTCCCTTGTTTCCCCCCACCGTTCCCCTTCTCCAGTGGTAAAATTTCCCCTTCCTATTGGGTTTATGCCATCTTGATTCTATATAACTGATGATATTGTATCTGTATGCATTTTAATGGATTTTATTGATGATTTGACATTGGGAAATTTTGTATATTTAAAGAAGAAAAAGAAGAAGAAGAGGAGGAGGAGGAGGAGGAGGAAGAGGAGGAAGAAGAAGAAGATGAAGAAGATGAAGAAGAAGATGAAGAAGAGGAAGAAGAGGAAGAGATTGGATTTATACCCCGCCCTTCACTTGGAGTCTCAGAGCGGCTTACAAACTCCTTCCCTTCCCCTTCCCCTCCCCACAACAGACACCCTGTGAGGTGGGTGGGGCTGAAAGAAATCTGACACAAACTGCTCTTTTTCAACGACAGCTGTGCCAGAGCTTGTGACTGACCCAAGGTCACATCAGCAGGTGCAAGTGGAGGAGTGGGGAATCAAACCCGGTTCTCCCAGATTAGAGTCCGCGCACTTAACCACTTCCTTACTTTGTTTGGATCATCT
>NW_015174322.1:124676-154827 GCF_001447785.1 Gekko japonicus | reverse complement strand
GACCGAGATGGATTGACCCAATAAAGGAAGCCATGGTCTTCGGTTTGCAAGACTTGAGCAAGGCTGTCAGTGATAGGACATTCCGGAATCCATTCATTCATAGGGTCACCATAGGTTGGAAGCGACTTAACAGCACATAACACATACACGTCATGATCATGGTTGATCTCCTGTTGTGCAGATTTGCCTGTCCATCCAGCCGCCAGCCCTTCAATAGTAGATATAGCGATGGTCGGGACAGAGGGCAGGAACGTGCTGGTGGCACTGATGGCTCCTCCTTCTCCCTTGTTCACACAGCTACTGGTGGCAGCTCCCCCACATACGGCATCACTGCTTCACAACCTCAGAGACAGAAATGCCCAGGCTGGTAGTGGTGGTTCTGCTCAAGTGCAGCAAGGTTCCTTTGGGGGAGGTAAATTAACCCCCCTCCATTCTGAAAATTTTTTTTAGATTTTTCTGCAAACCTGGGGTCCCGGCGGTGGACCTGCAAGGTCGGCGGGAGTGCAAGGAAGCCCCGCGAAGGCCCTCCCTGGCCCCAGGCAGGCAGGAGTGGGGAGAGGCAGGGAGGAAGCAACTTACCCTCCCTCTTCTCCTGCCTCCTCCTGGCTGAATGAGGGCTGGAAGCGGGGCGGCCGGAAGCAGGGGCGGGGCTTCGTCATGTGCCCCGCCCCCTGCACCTCACCCAGGGGAACTGCGTTCCCCCGCGTTCCCCCCCCGAAATGACCTCTGGGTGTAGTGGTTAAGAGCGGTGGACTCTAATCTGGAATACTGGGTTTGATTCTCTGCTTCCCTATATGCAGCCAGCTTGGTGAACTTGGGCCGGTCAAAGTTCTCTCAGAGCTGTTCTTTCAAGAGCAGTTCTCTCAGAGCTCTCTCAGCCCCACCTACCTCACAGGGTATTTGTTGTGGGGAGAAGAAGGGAAGGTGATTGTAAACTGCTCTGAGACGCCAGGTGAGGGCGGGGTATAAATCCAACTCTTCTTCTTCCTCCAGGTTAGATCTAGTGGTAATAGTAATTAGTTAATGGAGTCCCATTAACAGTTGGACCATTTGTCAAGAGTTTGGGAGTGATCATGAATGCTTCCCTTTCAATGAAGGCCTAGGTTAAGCTGGCATTTTACTGTCTCTGCCAGGTTAAACAGTTAGCCCCATACCTGTCACCCTCCAACTTAGCCACTGTGATCCATGCAACGGTCACCTCTAGACTGGATTACTGTAACTCACTCTACATAGGGCTGCCCTTGAGGCTGATCCAGAAAATGCAACTGGTTCAAAATGTGGCTGTGAGGGTCCTCACAGGAACTCCATTTAGAGAGCACATTCAACCAGGGCTCTGTCAGCTGCATTGGCTCCAGACTGTGGACCAGATCAAATTCAAGGTTCTGGTATTGACCTTTAAAGCCCTTAATGGTCAGGGACCTGCATACCTTCGGGACCCCCTATCCTGGTATGTCCCCCACAGAGCACTATGCTCAAGTGACCAAAACCTACTGGTACTCCCTTCCAGGAGAGATCAGGCCCCTGTGGAATTTAGTGCAATTCCTCAGGGCCTGCAAAACTGAGTTGTTCCACCAAGCCGGGGTCTCAATAAGTAAGACCTAACGGATGACCTCCCCCTTTCCTTGTTCCCCCCCACCACCACCATTCCCCTTCTCCGGTGGTAAAATTTCCCCTTCATATTGGGTTTATGCCATCTTGATTCTATATAACTGATGATATTGTATTTGTATAGATTTTAATGGATTTTATTGATTAATTATTTGACATTGGGAAATTTTGTATATTAGAAGAAGAAGATGAGGAGGAGGAGGAGGAGGAGGAGGAGTAAGAAGAGGAAGAGATTGGATTTATACCCCGCCCTTCACTTGGAGTCTCAGAGCGGCTTACAAACTCCTTCCCTTTCCCTTCCCCTCCCCACAACAGACACCCTGTGAGGTGGGTGGGGCTGAGAGCACTCTGACACAAACTGCTCTTTTTTAAGGACAGCTGTGCCAGAGCTTGTGACTGACCCAAGGTCACATCAGCAGGTGCAAGTGGAGGAGTGGGGAATCAAACCCGGTTCTCCCAGATTAGAGTCCGCACACTTAACCACTGCACCAAACTGATGTTACCCACTCTGAGCCAGTCTCCAGGAGAGCAGGTTATAAATTCGTTTTTATTGCTGTTATCTATTGGTATTTTCCCCTGATGGAAGGAATTCCTGTTAGTGGCATGGACCTTTTTTGGCACCTGTGTCCCACTGCTCCCAATGTTGCTGCTGGGGGAACGGGCCCCCCTAAAGAACAGCATGAGGGAGGAACGAGGGCTCTGCTTTAGAAGGGTGAGAGCGGCAAAAATCACCCCTCTTTTCCACTGGCGGAAATCTGCTACTAGATCCAACCCAGCTGATGAAATAGTAACATGAGGCTGGGGGAAATGTCCCTGAATAGCTACATATAACAAAAGGGTTTTGTTGGAAGGAGGAGAGTTCACACCAAAGAATCCCTTTTTCAAAAAGTAACAGTCACATTCTCCTGCAATCCAGGGCTTTCTCTGGGCTAGCTAAGTGGGTTCTAGATCAAATTGAGCCTGAACTCTCCCTACAAGCTAAAATGCAGGGCTATTTTTGGGCAGGAACGCACAAGAACCACGGGGCACCCGGGGCAAGGCAAGGGAAGTAATGGGGGGTGGCCTAATATGCTAATGAGTTCCTGCTGGGCTTTTTCTACAAAAAAGCCCTGCTAAAATGAATAAACAGAGGTCATCTTACTTTGGTAACATCATGAGAAGGTAAGACTCAATGGAAAAGACAATAATGCTAGGAAAAGTTGAAGGCAGTAGGAAAAGAGGAAGACCCACCTTGACCGAGATGGATTGACCCAATAAAGGAAGCCATGGTCTTCGGTTTGCAAGACTTGAGCAAGGCTGTCAGTGATAGGACATTCCGGAATCCATTCATTCATAGGGTCACCATAGGTTGGAAGCGACTTAACAGCACATAACACATACACGTCATGATCATGGTTGATCTCCTGTTGTGCAGATTTGCCTGTCCATCCAGCCGCCAGCCCTTCAATAGTAGATATAGCGATGGTCGGGACAGAGGGCAGGAACGGAAGGAAGACTTTTGCCTTCAGATCCAAAGTTTTGTGAAGTAAAATAAGAAGCTAGACAAGTCCTTTAATCCTACATTGAGAGAGACCATTCACTTGTAAAACAGACAATTTAAATTTGCACTCAATCTGGCATTTTTTCTTCTGCCGGCTTTTCATGCTATAAGGACAGTGCACTGAAATGCAATCCCTAAAGCGGTAAACAGGGAAGATAAGAGGTTTAAAGGAAAAAAAGAATCCTTGTACAACATTCAGTAATTTCAACTAAATGTGAAGCATGTCTTAACCTCTTACTTTGTGCTATACTGTAACGTAAAGTGGATTAAAAATGGGATTTAGCTCTGTTTAGAATCTAAATGTTAAAATACTCAGCAAATGCTGGGAGCTTGCAGAGTTTTCCAGTTTCTCAGGTTGGCCTGCCCAATAAGGCAGAGAAGATTTCCACCACACCATTTCCTTTATTATTTGTTCATTTGTTTTCCTTTCAGTGGCAATTTGGGGTTGGAGATGTTCTAAAACTCATTCCAGAATTGTAGGATTTTTCCCCAGAGATTTCAAAGTCAGTTTAGTGTCCCTTATGTATCAGTTCCTTGTGGAACTCTCTGATGTAGCAGTTGTAGACATTCTCCCTCTCTTATTCTGTTCTCTCCTTCTCCACTTTCAGTTCTTATTTCCCTAATCAGTGATTCTTTTAAGTTATGATTCCTTATTTAATTTACATGTGGTCTCCTTTCTTCCCCTCTCCAATTTATGGAGATCATACCAATTTAAGCTCACAGAACAGAGGGAAGCGGTCTTCCCACACTTCAACAGAAATCCCAGTTGGTCATAAATACACAGTTTAAAAATTATACATAACCAGTATCTCTCATACATGTCATCTCAGAGAAGAAGAGAAGGAGGAGGAGGAGATTGGATTTATACCCCGCCCTTCACTCAGAGTCTCAGAGTGGCTTACAAACTCCTTTCCCTTCCCCTCCCTACAACAGATACCTTGTGAGGTAAGTGGGGCGGAGAGAGCTCTGACAGAAAGCGCTCTTTTCAAGGACAGCTCTGACAGAACTATGGCTTGTCCAAGGTTATCCAGCAGCTGCATGTGGAGGAGTGGGGAATCAAACCCGGTTCTCCCAAAGTAGAGTCTGCACACTAAGCCACTAAACCAAACTGGCTCTACCCTGAGGGAGAATCAGAGATTATGAATATTTCAGCCAGTATGGTGTAATGATTAGAGAGACAGCTGAGGATCTAGGGCACCCCAGTTCAGATCTCCACTCTGCCCTGGAAACTTGCTGGGTGACCTAGGGCCAGTGACACACTCTCAGCCTAATGTTTTTCACTGGGTTATTACAACAATAATATGGAGGAAAGAAAGGCAATGTAATTCACTTTGGGTTTCCCATTGGGAAAAAAGGCAGGGTATAAACGAGGTAAGTAAATCAATAAAACAAGCCACTGTTTTTTAAATAACATGTGAGGAAGCATTTGCACAAATACTTTTACCATGTGAAAAAGGGCAGACTCGCAGGTTAGTCAGAACATAAAGATTCTTTAAGGCGGTATTTCTCAATCCACAGGAGCACACTGGAACACCAGTAACATGCTGTCCCACCAAACCCACAACGCAATCCTGCATGTAAACACATTAAGGATTTTTTGCATGTGTGAAGAAAAACAAACATTTCAAAGGGGGGAAATGGTGACAGCAAACAAACAAACTAAAGACCCAAACATAAAGAACCACAGGTTCCTTTGCAAAGAAAGAAGGAAAGTCAAAATGGGGATTTTAGGGAGGAAAGAGGAGAGACAAGAAATCCATAGTCTGAGAGCCTGGCAGCAAGAGTCCAAATGCCACACCAGCATCAGTGGCTCCCTGGAAGTGGATCAGCAAAATCCCAGGAGTGATGTGAGTGTGCAAAAAATATGATGGTACCAAGGCTCAGAGATTATAAAAAAACCGGTCTCCTGGCATCAGAGATGCCATCTGTTCATGGAAGGTGAATAGCCTTGGAACTGGAGAGTAGGAAAAAACTCCTAGAGTTGCCACACACCTTTAACTTTGTAGACAGAGTAGGGCAGGAGAAGTCTGGCAGAGAGGCACCATCAGGACCTGGTGGCAATATCGACTGGCTGACTAGGGCCCTGTTCATACGAGCCCATTTGGGCCAGGAGCGGGACGGAACGGGGGCGGAGCAAACCGGCGCGATCCCACCTCAACATCTGGGGAGCGTGCCGGATCCGTCCCGGATCCGTCCCTTCCAGCGTTGCTCCGCGCCAAAAAAGAACCACCTCCTGAGGTGGTTCTTTCTAAAGGGCCGCAGCAACTCTGGCCGTGGGATCGCCGGCACGTCCTTGCGCCGGCGCATCCCCGACTCCTGGCCGAACTGCGCATGTGTGAGCATGCGCAGTTCGCCAGGCTCCCCTTCCCACCGTCGCGTTCTCCCCGGCATCTGATCGTGCCGGGGAGCATTGCGACACGGCTCGGGGGATCTGTGAGATCCCGCCGCGCCGTCCCAACTTTGCTGCGGCTCACATTAGCCGCAGTACAAGCGTCGTATTCCCTGCCGTGTGGCAGGGACCTAGGAAGAGCTGATTGGAAGGCAGCCCTGTGTGACACAGCATGAAGGAATTAGGTGGTTCATGCCACCTTATCAGGGAGACCCAGTAGAAGTATCCTGCCCAGCTAGCAGATACCAGGACCACCCACTTTCCCGGGTGTGCTACTATTCATCCGACAGAGGGAGCTAAGACTGCTGAGCAGGTCGGATGCCAAAGGTCATGTGGAGTCATCCACAAACCATAGATCAGTCTCTGCACCCCATTCTTAGATATGCCTCTCATTTGCTTCCTGATTCGACTTGAAGGTCCCTGTTTCAATGTTGCTTTTCCCTCTTGTCTTTAATTCCATGCCAAACATTTTCACCATTGAATATACACACTTTCCAATGTTATTTGTGCATTGGCATGTGACCATTATGTATATGCTTATTGGAGAAAATGTACCTTGTCCATATAAATTGCATAGCAATACAGTAAGATGCATCAAGGAAACGAGTGAATCTCTAATACTGGCAATAAAACCAGTGGACCGAAAACCATTCCCAATGTCAACAACACATGGAAAGAAAGAAAAAAAGAAATATATTTCTTTCTTCAAACACTTTTGTGTCACATTTCTACCCAACCAGGGTCCTCCAAGGTGGCGCACATTAAAAAAAAATTAAAACATTTGAACAATTAGAAACAACAACATTTTGATAAGAATACATAAACAAACAATACCTGGGAAGGGCTAATAAACCGTTATTGGGGTTTTGCCAAATGAAACAAATAAGTCTTCACCCACTGGTGCAAGATACTGATAGAGGGAGACAGACGAAGATTCGGTGCTGCAATAGAGAAAGAAATGAAAAAAATGGAATCTTTGTTCATGTCTGCGAATCACCATCCTGCTGTTTACATACCATGTAAACGGCTGAGAAAGGTGAAAAGTCAGCCATGGCAAGGTTAGATCCCACATGCTGCCTGACTGCTCCATTCCATGTATTCCTTATCCTACAGGTACCTATGGTACTGTAACACCTCGGTTCTTTCAACTGCCCGCGTGTAGCAAATTATACCCTGGAACTGTCAGGTGTGAGGCTCCTGTCTCAGCATGCCAAGTTGGCTTACACTGTTCTGAGAGACGGCAGCTCAGCCGTCCCCTGATTCTGATAAACTTGTGTCTGTGGTGAGGGCAATTGCTCAAATGTGCTCTCTGCAATCTGAACACAGGCTCACCTCTTCTGCTCCCATTCAAGGCAATTAACAGGACTGTCACTTCCAAACTGACTCTACAGGCTTTGTGGCTCCTTTCCACTTGGATCTTTCCCATCCTACTGGTTTTTCTTTTTAAAGATACACCAGGGTGGTTCCTATTCCCAGGGATTCCCCCCCCCCAAAAAAAATAGCCCCACATCTGAAACCCCCATCTCCCCAACCTTGATTATGTGTCTAAAACACATTTCATTTTTTTTTCAGGGAGCACCACAGCGTTTCAATTTCCTCCCTTGACAACAGTGTGAGAGGCTGTAATTTCTGTCAGGGTTAAGTAAGAAAGAAACATTAGCTCTTGGTTACCTGGAAAGAGAAACTCGTGCTACATGACTGAAGTGGAGAATATACATTCCCAGAAATGGGACAAAAAGACAGCAGCTGTGATTTAACTAAAGAGCAAAGAATACTGGGGAGGGGGGATCAAATATTATAGCCCAAGTTGGCAAAACCGCACCCACACTGTGAGGACTGCATCAAAACAGGATCTGGGGGGAGGGGATAGATTCAGGTGGGTAGCTATGTTGGCCTGAAGCAGGAGAACAAAGTCTGAGTCTTAAAGGTGCCAGAACTTTATTCTGGCGGTAGGGGAGTTATTCTACTGGGAGAAGAGGAACAAACACTGTATGGGTGCGTTCAGATGGGGGCTTTACATCGGTATAGGTGCTGGTTGCAATCGGTGTACTCACCGGCGTTCAGACGGGGAACATCTGCCTCCTGTCCCTAACCGGTGTAAAGCCCTTTACACTGTTGCACTCTGCCACTAGGTCCCCAAGTGGTGGTATCCTGAGTGCAACGGTTGTAAACAGTGTACCTCGCCGTCTGATTGCTCTCCACCGTTGCACAGCTACTTCCATCGGAAGCCTCAGGCTTACGATTTTCACCCGCCATTTTTTTAAAGGACGGCGATATGCGCTTGGGCGAAGCTTCGCCCTGCCGTTTGTATTAAAAAAAGAGAAAAAAGTGGTACCTATTTATCTACTTGCAATTTCTTGCTTTCGAACTGCTAGGTTGGCAGGAGCTAGAACTAGAGACGGGAGCTCACTCCCTCATGCGGCAACTCGGGTCTCGAACTGTTGAACTACTGACCTTCCACAGCCTGCAGTTCAGCGTCTTAACCACTTGAGCCACCGCAGCAGTATGCCTTAGAGGAAAACTTAAGTACTGGCAATTAAGCTGTGATCAATGCCCTCAGGAAAATATCAGAGAAAGAACTCAGATTGCCACCTGGCAGGACTCCAGCATGAAAGTGGTTCAAGGCCATCGGTTCCCTCCTCCCTAGAGTTCTCCGTATATATGTTGAATGCCTGCTCGGTTCTGGCTGTGGGGAGGGGCTGTGGCTCAGTGGCAGAACATCTGCTTTGTCTGCAAAAGGTCCCAGTTTCAATCCCTGGCATCTCCAGTTGAAAGGACCAGGCAGTACATGATAGGAAGACCCTGAGACCCTGAGGAGTTGCTGCCAGTCTGAGTAGACAATACTGACCTTAGTGGACTGAGGGTCTAAATCAATATAAGGCAGCTTCATATGTTTGTGTGTTCATAAGGGTGTTGGAGGCACAAGAATCCTGATGCAGCAAAAGGGGCAGCAAAAGGAACGGAGAATAGAAGGATGTATTTTCTTAACTGGAAGTACAAAGGAGAAATGTGGGGATGAGCAAATTTCCACCATTCTATCTCCTTATTGTTCTGAACCCTTCAACCCCAGTTCTTGCTCCACTAACTGGGAGAATGTCCAAAACTAATTCCAGAATTGGAACATAAGCAGTTAGCTGCATTGATAATTATACTGGCTACTAATCCACTTCCCAGCCCAATTCAAGGTATCTGTTTTAACCTTTAAAGCCTTATATGGCATGGGACCAGGGTAGTTGAAGGACCATCTTCCTCCATATACACCTGCCCAGGAATTAAGATTGCAGGCAAAAGCCCTCCTGACTGCTCCGTCAATCAAAGAAGCTCATTTGGTGGGTACGTGAGACAGGGCCTTTTCAGTAGCAGCCCCATGATTGCAGAACAACCTCTCAGGGTGGTGCACCTCACCTACTCACTTTGTCTTTAGGAGGCAGCTGAAGACAGTTTTATTTAGGACGGCATTTGATTGGTGATTTTAAAATTTTGGTGTTATGTATTTTTATATGTTTTATTTTATGTTTTATTTATATTGTAAGCCACCTGGAGCTCTGTAAGGAAGAAAGGCAGCTAATAAATGTTTTAAATAAATAAACAAACTATCTTTAGGGATACAACACTTCATTTTATGTCCCAGTATCTCCTTTGTCTCTATTCCTCGGTCCTCACGTTCCCAGTGAGGTTGAATTGTGTTTGTGGTGATTACTATGTGGGCTAAGATTGTATTTTCCTCAAATTCACACTCATTTGGCATCTCTAATAAAGAGTCACATAGTAATTTTCAAGATATAGAAAGTTGGCTTCTCAACACTTTGTCCTTCTCCCCGCAAACTACAAACCTCCCCTTGAAACTATACTATCAAAGCCATAAAGAATCGACACATTTTGGGGATTGTAAGGAGAAAGAACGTTTTCAAAAGTTAATTCCAAGTAGCGATGAAAACATGAGAAAAGTAAGTAAGAGAGCATAAGAGGGCAGGAAAGGGGGATATGAAAGAGCTAAGGACATATTATTGTGAGGTCAGGGGAAAGATTTATTCAGGCTGAAGAGTAGAAATGCCAGGATTTAGGTCAAGGGATACATGGGGCATTGGAGGGCACCAAACAATATCGGATATCAAATGATATCCAGAGTGAGTAATCAGACAACTGAAGTGGGAGAGAGAGAGAATAAGAAATAGAAACAGGAAGAGAGCCAAGGACCAAGAAGAAACAAGAAAGGACCAAACAAACAAAATGATGCCAAGGAGCCAAAGTTGAATCAGGGCCTCCTAACAAATTGGACTGCTAAAACCTGGAGCAGGTGAAATAGAAAGTGGAGTGTGAGGAGGAGACACAACTTAGCAGATGGTCGGAGGGAAAAGCATGTTCAAACCCTCCACTGATTCAGGCAGGCCACCCCCTAGGTGTTTCACTGGTCAAGGAGGGAGGTTTGGCAGGCATGCCCCAAACCCCTCCACATTCTGGAGTGAACACTGGATTTTAGGTAGATCCTGTTTTCTAACCAATCACTGCTAGTATCCCAAGTCTGGGAATTATGTTGACCCACCGGTGGCCCATTGGAGTTCCAGATTAGTTACCAAGATATACTCAATGTTTTGTGTTAGTCTAGTGGTCCTAATAAAAACTATTACATGGATTTTGTTCTTGTTTGATGATTTACATCATTCCAGAAATTATATTGATACTGTCTGGTATGACTCGTGCAACTGGATGTATGAGATTGGATTGTGTGTTGGGGAGAGGTGTCAGATGTTTTTACTGGACTCAGGAAAAAATATGCATGTTTGGTATGTGTGACTGTCTTTTAAAAAATTAGTTAATGAACTAATTTCTCCCTTCTCTCCTTCTTCCTCTCTTTTTATCTTCCACACTACTTCTTTTGATTTGTTAAGCTCTCCTGTTCATTTGATTTTAAGTGTACGAAGATATTAGCAGCTGCATGGATCAATTTTGAAAGGAGGATTCTTATAGAAAATCTGAAAATTCAGGAGCTATGTTGAAATGAAAGAGGAAGGTAGGGAGCAGACTATTAATTTAGAATTTTATTTTATTTTGTATTTTTTAATATAACTATTTCATTTTGATATAAACAATAACAATCTCAGAACATGCAATGTTTATAGCAGTTTAGGTAGAGTAGAAAGTATATTGTGAAATAATAATTTAGGATTTTAAAACACCCTCTTGTATAATAGGATAGTGTAGAGTAGGAAGACCTGGGTTCAAATCCCTGCACTCAAAGCATGAGCTCAGGCCAATCACTCCTTTTCTAACTCATAGGGTGTGGTCAGATAGCATGCTGAGAGTGGGTTAATCTGCTCCGGTTCTAGCCGGATTATATTTGATCTGGATAATCGCAATCACACTTACCTCCCTTATCCCGCCTCACCGCGCAGTCACGTCACTCCCTGGCATCTACACTACTGACGCGCGGGAGCATGCGTCAGTGGATTTTTTAAAAAAATCTGTTTGCACATGCGCCCCTCCGTAGAAGGGCGGGAACTATCATGGCGCATGCGCAGAACCACCAGGGCGAATCAATCTAACCCCTCCAGCAAAAGACTTCCCTTTAAATGGGTTTAAACCGGAAGTGGCTTGACACCGGAGGAGCGATCACACAGGGGGGAAATGTGGCTTTAAACGGGAGAGCTGAGAAAACACCACTTCGGCATCTGGTAACAAAATACTCCGGGTTAAAGCGGTTTTGAGCTGGAAACCAATGGCTGGGGACAGGAGGCAGATGTTGACTGTGTGATTGTGCATATAAAATCCATTGCTGAACTGTCACGACACCAGGTCAAACGGCACATGTGAACGTATCCACAGAGTATCAAGTTGGGAAAGGAAGAACGATTGATGCTCTGATGAGCTTGCCATTTGCCTTCGAAGACGGGGACGGCAAAGGATGAGATGGTTAAACAGTGTCATCGATGCAACGAACATGAAATTGAGCCAACTTCAGAGGACGGCGGAAAACAGGAGGGCCTGGCGGGAGCTGGTCCATTGGGTCGCGTGATTAATGCTCTGATGAGCTTGCCATTTGCCTTCCTGTAGCAGGCAAGCCCCTGAACTCAACTCCAATCCCCTTGATATTTATATGCAATCAATGCACATATTAACCTTGGGGGGGAAAATGGGCACAAGTTTATTTGGTGCAAGGAAACACAGAATGGTGCTAAAACAAAGATCTCTTGGGGGGACGTCATTCTTCAGAAGGGAGAAGCAAAATGGGAGTATTTGATTCAAACCAACATACCTCTGGCATTTGGGCTGCTTCCTAGTATCCACTCATCTCTCGCTGCTCAGACGCAAAGGTGCAATTGATCCAAATTCCCATACAATAGCTGTACCTAAAGGAAGGTGGGAATAACTCTTCCAGCACACACTTAATGGGTGCAATTCTGACGTTATTCTAGTGCAAAATTGCATCCCATTTTGTCGCGGGTACTCATTAGACATCAATCAATCCAGGCCTTGGCTTGATAAGCAAAGAGGGGAGCTGGCTGCCCACAATCATAAGTCCCTCCTGTGCCTTTGGCTGTTGTGCGATGAAGCCTGCACTCAGACACCCTATTTATTGTTCGTTCCTGTTTGCCCGGGGAGCCTGGTGTGCTTTTTCCCCCCTACGTGTCTTTACTTGGTTGTGTATGAAAGGGCAAACTTCTCCTCTCTGACACTTGTATTGTCTGGCAGCAGAACAAAAGACCTGCCTCGGCAGGCTGGCTACCATCTGCGGAAGATAAACAAATAAATGTACTCACTTATGTGTCTGTCACTTTTATGAGTTGCTCCGAGAGGCGCATCACTCAGCTTCTTCTTTACACCCTTTAGTTAAATCCCCCTGTTGGCATCTTATTACCGCTGCCAGCACCCTTCACCTCTGAAGGAGCGGGAGGCTAGCTGCAGAATTAAAAGGTTCGTTTCGGGGTCCTTCCGAGCGATTCAATTGCTTTGGCAGCGCCTAGTCATGCCGGCGAGCCCATGGCGACTCACAGGAAGCACATCAGGCGCATCGCTAAGGTAGCGATTAATCTTCTTTTGGGCACACAGGTGACATTTCTATTGTCGAGACATAAACCGGGACGGCTCGCAGGAAAGACGCTGGCTTTGCGGCAAGGATAATATTTTATATGGACAGTACTCTGTGTTGAGTTTCTGGGGGTTTTTTACGTTTAATGGTAATGGCCAAGGGCCCCTAATCATTCAGGGCATAAGTCCCCATTCTTGTATAAATAGTCCCGCTCTGGTGATTTGCGCAGTTCGAAAGCAAGAAATTGCAAGTAGATAAATAGGGACCACTTCGGTGGGAAGGTAACAGCGTTCCGTGCGCCTTGGTGTTTAGTCATGCCGGCCACATGACCACGGAAACGTCTTCGGACAGCGCTGGCTCTTCGGCTTTGTAACGGAGATGAGCACCGCAACCCTAGAGTCGGATTCGACTGGCTTTCAAGCAAGGGAACCTTTACCTTTACCTTTAGGCCCCATTTAAATGAATGTGACATCCATGTTCCTGCGCAATCCCCATTCATTTCAGAAGAGCTTGCTCAGGGTTCATTCCTGGCAGGGATGAATGAATTCCCCAGGCTTCATTCCATTATTGCTCCTCCGACTATCAGCATGTAGCTTTTTTTCTTCCTCCGGCCTTCCGATCCTCTTAGAATTTCTCTCTCTCCTGCCTGACATTTCACATGAAACTAGGTATTTGAACACCTATTTTACTTTGCTATTTGATATGATACTTCATGTGTTTGGCTGAATGAGCATTGCTGCTATAAATTGTTCCTTGCAAGTGGAGAGGCAAGGGAAGAAGGGAAGCACAAACGTCACCTGCTTGCCAGGGCTGCATAATCTACAGGCCTCTCTCTGGGGATTCTGGTATCACCTTGAAAGAGGCGTCAATGCACATGACATTGCTGCTATAAATTGTTCCTTGCAAGTGGAGAGGCATACAGGAGTTTGTTTGGGGCAGGGAAGAAGGGAAGCACAAACGTCAGTTGCTCGCCAGGGCTGCATAATCTACAGGCCTCCCTCTGGGGATTCTGGTAGCACCTTGAAAGAGGCGTCAATGCACATGAATTAAATCATCATTCTGTAGGTGGCAAAACAAGGGGAGTGGGGGGGGGAAGTGCCATTGAGCCCTTTTCTGTATGTTGCACTGTTGAGTACTTAGACCAAATTCTGCATGTAGAATATCAATCCTGGCTTTTCCAGCTGAAAGATCTGAGGCAGCATGTGCTAGCTGGTGTAGTGGTTAGGAGCATGGGCCCTAATCTTGGAGAACCGGGTTTGATTTCCCACTCCTCAACATGCAGCTGCTGGTGTGACCTTGGGCCAGTCACAAGTTCTCTCAGAGAGGTTGTCTTAAGAGCAATCCTCGAAAGAGCTCTCTCAGACCCACCTACCTCACAGGGTATCTGTTGTTGGGAGGGGAAGAGAAAGGATATTGTAAGCCGTTCTGAGACTCCTTCGGGTAGTGAAGGGCAGGGTACAAATCCAATCTCTTCTTCTTCTAAGAAAAGCCAAAGATGGAACATTTTCTTTTGGTGAACCAAAGAGAAGAAGAAGGGTTGACTCATCAAATGCCAGGAGTCAATCTGTGCTGAAACAACCAGTTGCATGAATAAGATCCAGAGCAAAACTGAGGTGCACTCACAAAACACTCGCAAAGCTGAGATGAGAATTTTTGCCCCCTTCTTCCCCGTTTTTGTCCCCTTCTTCCCTATTGGTCCAGACTATGTTACTTTCCTTACAAACCTAATGGGACTCTGGACTCTGAAGCATCAAATAATATTTAGTATCAGGGCATTAAGAGCTGGGGGGGGGAGTGTAACCAGAGGCCCAATTCAAATTTTAGCATTTAAATATTTCATTTGGCAATAAATTATGAATCCACGTCCACAGATTTTTAGTCATTAACAGTGAAATCTGAAACGGAGTTGCCTCCTTCTAAACACACTGACTTCAGTGAACTCTGAAGGGTATAATTCTGGTTCAGCTGGCACTGGAAGAGCCAAACAACATGTTACAGATTTGACCTGTGGCTGCCGATGCCATTTTACAGAAGAATTTGACCATTTTAAAAATGCTGACAGGGCCTGATCCTGGTTGGGCACGCAGCGCGGGGGGACCAGACAGCCTTGGATTTCCCCTCTTGCACCTTCTCAAGTGTCAAGATGAACTGTTTCAGCACTTAAAAGAGTGGGAGAGGATGATCACCCGGCCCCCATTTTATAAATGGTCAAAGTCATCTGTAAAATGGTATCCGTGGCCACAAGTCAAACCCAAGGCTACCATAATGCGTAGTCTGGCCCTACGACATATTTTGCAATTAACTTCATGAGTTGTGAATGTCGAATTCGGGGCTGCCGTTTTGATGCATTTATAGCAGTCCTGTTGGTCCTATAAAAGGAAGACATCATAAACAGGACATCATCCTTCTCAAGCAATGGCAATATTTGTGGTTTAAGGATGGAGGACTTAAGGCTCAGTGTCAAAAGACTGTATTGTCCAAAAGCAGATATAGAATTGGAGGTTACCAGCTTTACCACACAATTTCTTCCAATTCCTGTGCTCATTATAGCCCCAGTCCATGTGGCTTTTCTTCACAAAGGTTCCCATTATCCCCACCACAGCCTTTTCAGTGGCTAAAAGGGATCTTCCCCCTTTCTCCAATGATAAATGTGGTGGGATAGAACTCATTGATCAGGACACATACAATTTTGTGGGCAGCTATTCAAATGGAGGCAAACATCTGACCACATGTATGACTAATGCCCTTGACATCATATATGACCTTGGTCCCAACGTGTATTCCAGAGGTGTATAAAGTCCCTTTGGAAATTACTTATTAATGATCCTTTATGAGCTCTTTTCTCATAGGAAAGATCAAAGCTTATTTCATTAACTGATGCTCCGTATTGACATCCTGTGCTCATTTTTCTTTCCCCCCTGGTATGTTTGCAGTGACAATCCCTGAATGCTCACTATATGTCAACATAAATTATTCTTTTAAAATTGGCCACCTATTAAAGTGACAGATAGGCTGTTGCCACTTAATGCCTTCCTAGATGACCCCGTGGGCTTACTGGATTTGAGGAAGCAGGAGATGGGAATGCTCAGTCAGCAGAATATTGAGCGATCACATCAACTTCTCTCCGGATGCTATTATTTTCATGCACACTAAAGAAAAAAAATGAACTTGTTTCCACCACCTGCACAGACAATTTATTCCTCTCTTGTCTTTCTGAAAGATGTCTGGTCCAAGTCCTAAGCAATACCTCACTTCTTGAGATATGTTCTCTGACTCCAGGTGTCCATCTGACCTTTTTCTGGGGTCCTTTCTTTAAATATTATCTTCAGTAAGGCTTGAAGCCCTCAGTAATTCACCCGAGGTAGACAATAGGGATGGGCACAAACCACATTTTTGTGGTTTGTTTCGTGGTTCACGGCTGAACCATGAACCTATATAAACCAAGAGATTGGTTCACAAATGGAACCAGTTTGTATTGGTTTGTGACCCGTGCTTTCTGTTTCCTGTTGCTTTTGCAAGGAGCAGAAAGCAGGGTTTTAAATAGCACCTAGCCATATAAACTTCTGCTTTCTGCTGTCTGTGGCTTTCCATGGGGAGCAGAAAGCATTGGTTTAAATGGCTCAGAGCTGAACCCAAGAAAGCCCCTTTAAGCAGCTGTACTGCATGGAGCAAACTGCTCCATATGGTTCAGCTGTTTCAAGGGGCTTTCTTGGGCAGCAAGCCACATGGGCTGGTTGCCCAAGAAAGCCCCTTGAAACAGCTGAGCTGTGGAAGCAGGCTCAGCTGTTTAGAGCCCAAAACAGCTGAGCCATAGGAGCAGGCTGCCCCCGCGGCTCAGCTGTTTCCAATCTAAACAGCTGTGCATCTGGGAGCAGCCTGCTCCGGGCGACTAAGCTGCTTTGGCAGCTTTTGAGGAGTGGAGAAAGCAGGGGTTTAAACCCCTGCTTTTTGCTCCCCACGAACCATCACAAACTGCCTTAAAAGTTTTCAGAGACCGATTTCACACAAGAGCTGTGCCGTGGCCGTGCCTCCCTTTGCCTCGCTTCTATTGGTCAATTTCCCACTTGAAGCTGCGCAGCCGCATTTTGACCCATGGCTTCATCCGATTTTCCCTGTGGTTTCATGATCCTGTTTTTTGAGGATCACGAAACCGCGGGGAAAATCGGGCAAAGCCGTGGGTCAAAATGCGGCCGCACAGCTTCTAGTGGGAAATTGACCAATAGAAGCAGGGCAAAGGGAGGTGCGACCATGGCACTTGTGTGAAATTGGTCTGAAATTTGTAGCCGGGCTTTAATTCTTCAGTTCGCCAACCACAAATGGGCAAAAAATCATCACAAACAAAGGTTTGTGAGCCACTTTGTGCCCATCCCTAGAAGACCAGCTAGGGATGAGAACAGATTTCAGAAACTGTCCTGGTTTGATCTAAATATCTCAATTTCAGTTTCTTCCCCCCTGTTGTGAAAAGTGACTCCAATGGTTTGGTTTTCTTGTATCCATTTCTCTTTGCACACATGAAGTCACTCTCGTTCAAGCCTAATTTTTGTATGTGTGTGACAATTGCACAGAAAGGGCTTTAAAATGGCAGGTAATAGATGTAAAATTAACAAATGATTTACTGACAACAATATGAACAAGAGAAACCAAAACCATCAACGACACAGGGAATCAAGAAGAAACAAATACGACCCTATTATCTCAGTTCCAGACAAAACCAACAACAATCTAATAAACAGCCTCCTGTCCCAAGATGTCCTTTGTTCTCACAGCAACTGAGCAAGGATAGCATCAGGCCTGGATATATTAAAATCCCAATCATTTTTTAAATTATTTTTTTTCCCTTCAGAACATCAATATCTAGCAAATAACCTGCTGTGGTCTCAAAAATGGCCAATTGTTTTCAATCATCTAAAGCTTGTTTTAAGGGAAACCCTATTTTATCTCTTGTATGGTCCTTGGCATAGCATCTCAGGAATAATAGGAATGAAGGGTTGTAATCCTAAACAGGTCTACTCAGAATCCTTCTCAGGTCTGTTCAGAGGAGGCAGGCAAAATAATTGCTGCCTAGATAGGAGCTGCGGTGGCTCAAGTGGTTAAGACGCTGAACTGCAGGCTGTGAAAGGTCAGTAGTTCAGCAGTTCGAGACCCGGGTGCCACATGATGGAGTGAGCTCCCATCTCTAGTTCCAGCTCCTGCCAACCTAGCAGTTCGAAAGCAAGAAATTGCAAGTAGATAAATAGGTACCACTTCGGTGGGAAGGTAACAGTGTTCCGTGCGCCTTGGTGTTTAGTCATGCCAGCCACATGACCACGGAAATGTCTTTGGACAGCGCTGGCTCTTCGACTTTGAAACGGAGATGAGCACCGCAACCCTAGAGTCGGATTCGACTGGCTTTCGAGCAAGGGAACCTTTACCTTTACCTTTTAGATAGCCAAGACAAGCTTGATTTCATTGGAGCATGGAAGCTAAGCGGGGTCAGCCATGGTTAGTGCTTGCATGGGAGACCGCCAAGGAAAATTAGGGTTGCTATGTAGAAGGCAGCAATGGGCAAACCACCTCTGCTCATCTATTTCCTTGAAAACCCCATGATGGGGTCACCTAAGTCACTGGATGACTTGATAGCTCACCTTACCTTCACTTAAATGCAGTTATAAATTCTCATCCTTTCAGTAAAGTAGAGGGCTCAGTTTGTTTATATCTGCCCCTTTCAAGTAGGACCTATCAGTAAATTAAGTAAGCAGAGTGCAGATCTCCTCCTCCTCCTCACTCACTCATTCATTCATTCTTAGCATTTGTACCCCATCTTCATTCACTCATCTATTAATTCATATATTCATTTTTACAAAAGCATTTCTATCCCATCCAAAGATGGACCTCCACCGTAGGTCACAATAAACTGAAATAATACCTAAAAATTGACCCAGACAATGACAAAAAAGCATGTTTAAAAAATTCCAGCTAAAGTGATTCTAAAGAGCAAGTTCAAATTCAATGAAAAATAATGGCTAAAGCCAGGAAACATGCCATTGTAATAAACCATCAACCCAAACCAATCTTGCGAGTTTGAGTTCTCTCAAATCAGTCAGTCCTGTTCTGTTCTGGAAGATCAAAATGTCCAGAAAGACTTTGCTTGAAAGGGCATTCCAGGGGGGCGGGGCGACGCTATGGTTGGAGCGGTCGCGTGAACGCCGAGCTCCTGATCCGGTTCTCCTCCCGTCCGCATAAAAACGACTGGAATCATGCCAAAACCTGACCAATCGATAAAGGCAGAAGCGGGTAAGCCCAAAAACATAATTACCTTCCTGAAAGTGGTTAAAGAGCCTTCGGAATCGGCATTTCTTCGCAGTAACGCTCCTCGGCCCGAAAACAAAATGGCGGGCGCGAGTGAAAGACCGGAGCTTACACAGCTAGAAACCTCCTCCTCAACGATTTTAAACTATCTTAAAAATATGGAGGCTGGTATCTTTCAAAGAATAGACAATTTAGCGTCTCAACTAGACACTATGCAAATGTCTCTACAACGTACTGCTCAAACGGCAGAGGAGGCATTAGAAACAGGTCGGGGAAACCAGAGAGAGATCAAAGCACTCCAAAAAACCTCAGATTTACAAAAAGATCATTTGATCTCCTTAGAAGCTGAAATTAAACTGGCTAACCTGAAATTCAGGGGCATATCGGAATTAGCAGAAGAAAACAAAGACTTAATTATTTTCATGGCTCACTATATTGCTGCATCATTGAAATTAGAAGATGGCGTCCTCCCTACCATTACAGCAGCATCACGAGTAGGCCCTATCCCAAGAAATGCTCATCCAAAACCGAGAGACATTGTTGTTACAATCCCAGATGCCAGAGTTAGGCAAACGATTTTAGAAACAGCCAAAACCCCAGGTTTTTTTCAATTTAATGGAGAACCAATTCAAGTTTACCCTGATATTCCTAAAGACGCTATTGTAGTAAGAAAATCTTTAAAATCTATCACTTCAAAACTTCAAAAAATGAAGCAAAAATACCGGTGGCTCCCTTCAGGGAAACTATACGTAGCACATCAGGGTCTTCGGCTATATGCCTGGGATGAACGCAGTGGAAAAGAACTACTTCAGGCCTTGGAACAAGACTGCCCTATGGAACAGGGAGAGAAACAAGGCTTTAAAAAGAGAAGTCGCTCTCCATCTTCTCCCCAGAAGCCGAGCAAACTGCCTGTTCTATCTCATCTAGGAGAAGCCATTTGATGAAGACTTAACGATGCACTTACACAATGTTACATATTGTACTGCTGTTCTCAAGTTATGCTTGTACATGATTTCAGTTATACACTTACCTGATAACTAGGGCGGAAGGGGGGCTGGGGGGGGGCTTCCTCGGTTGTTCTAATTGCTCCCTGTGTGTGTGTTCAAATACTCAACGACTGTAGTGCCACAGTCTCTCAGAAATTCTGTTGTGGTT
Organism: Gekko japonicus; assembly: GCF_001447785.1. NCBI lineage: Eukaryota > Metazoa > Chordata > Lepidosauria > Squamata > Gekkonidae > Gekko > Gekko japonicus. The sequence continues at coordinate 134,820 of NW_015174322.1, read as the reverse complement.
TTTCTGGGATTTTGAGTATTATTGTTTATTGTTAAGTTTTACCTTTAATCTTTTTTTTTACGTTAAGGTTGACATACTCTTTGTAACATACCAAATATTGACACCGGTTACCTGGGAGGGAGAAAGTTGGTGAGGGGTTTTACTTGTTTCTCCATTCATTACTCTTATTGAATATATCTGAATACTTCATAAAGTCTGTTCTGTGACAATTTTTGATTATATCTGTATTTGCTATTGTGTAGTAGTTTGCTGTAACACTTTAATCAAACAAATATGGTGGATACTCACGTATTTAGATCCATTAATGTCCACGGACTCAACAATTGTATTAAACGCAAAAAAAATGACATCATTTATCCTTAAAACTAAACCTGACGTGATCTTCATGCAAGAGACTCATTTAAAAACGCAAAACGGTCCAGTTCTAAATGTTGGCTGGTATGACCAACAGTATCAAGCTGGAGGTTCGTTGAAAGCGAGGGGTGTGGCGATCTTATTGGCTAAATCGGTTTCATTCAGCTTAAAAAACAAACTAGAGGATCCTCGTGGACGTTATTTATTCTTAAAGGGCACACTTGATCAAGAACCAATTACCCTGGCGTCACTCTATGCCCCAAACGAATCACAAGGCACGTTCATAGAGGAAACTCTGCATTTGTTTGATCAATTTAAGGAAGGCCAGGTGATCATCGGTGGCGACTTGAACTTAATTACGGACCATCTTCTCGACAAATCAGGCACAAAACGTAAATCAGTTCCACAACACACTAGATACACCAAACTCCGAGACCTTTTAACGAAATTTCACCTCGTTGATACGTGGAGAGAGTTGCATCAAAACAAGAGAGACTACATGTTTTTTTCTTCCAGACACAACTCCTACACACGGATTGATTACCTCCTTGTATCAGATACCATGTTTCCCAAAATTACAAATGCGTCGATTGGCCCATTTGTATGGTCTGACCACGCATTCACAGAATTCCAGCTTCGAAAAGATACGGAACACAATTCAGTACGCACTTGGAGATTAAACAATTCCATTTTATTGCAAGATGACATTAAAGAAGATATAGAACAAACAATTAAACTTTATTTTAAAGAAAACTGTTCTGGAGACATAGGGGAGCATTTCATCTGGGACGCATTCAAAGCAGTCCTTCATGGAAAATTGATCGCAATTTCATCTAAATGGAAAAAGCAAAAAGATTATCTCATTAGAACCACACTGGAACGTATCCGGGAATTGGAAACACTACATAAACAAACGTGCAGCAAGAAAACATACAAAGAGCTTCTGGCGAACAGAAAAATCTTGGAATCTTTGGAAACTTCCAAGATACAAAAAAACCTCCTTTTTATGAAACAACAATACTGGCAAAAAAACAACAAAAGTATTAAATTGTTAGCCTGGCGAGTCAAAAACAAACAAAGACATAGAAGGATTTTGGCAATTAGAACACCACAAAATACCACGACCGCAGATCCGGGAGAAATTAATAAGTGTTTTACACGATTTTACGAGAAGCTATACACCTCCACAAACCCAAATGTGGAGAAAATTCAGACCTTCCTGAAAGACCATAAGTTATTTAAAACGTTACAACGAGATCACCGAGAACATCTAGATCATCCAATAACCACCACTGAGGTCAAAGAGGCACTGAAACATACAAAATCTACCACTGCCCCTGGACTTGATGGCTTTAGCCCTATCTTCTACAAAACTTTTCAATCCTCTTTAATTGAACAGTTTACAATAACATGCAATCATATCATGAATACGGGTCTTCTCCCCCCGTCCTGGACGGAATCCAAGATCACTACGATTCTGAAAGATGAATCCAACAGAGATTATCCATCCGCATATCGCCCGATTGCACTAGTCAACTGTGATGCAAAACTTTTCGCCAAAATCCTAGCTTCAAGGCTCCAGCATATCATACCGGAATATATCGTCAACGATCAAACGGGATTTATCCCCAACCGCACGCTGACAGATAATATCCGTCGGACTTTAAATCTCATTGCCCATGCCACACATAACTCTTCTGAATCACTTATACTATCAATCGACCTAGAGAAGGCATTTGACGGTTTGGAGACGACTTATCTTAATCAACTCCTGATAGAGATGAATTTTGGAAATCGATTTTTGACCTCTATTCAGGCTCTATATGCATCACCCACCGCTCGTATTCAAACCAATGATGTACTTGGACCTAAAATTCCTCTGCAACGTGGGACCCGCCAGGGCTGCCCCCTGTCGCCCCTACTGTTTGCGCTGGCAATGGAGCCTTTAGCGACAGCCATTCGGAAGAACTCTAAAGTTCAAGGTATTCAACTAAATGACTCTAATCACAAAATTAGTTTATACGCAGATGACGTGGTTCTCTTTCTTACTGACCCTATAGCTTCTTTAACAGAATTGCAAAAAATCTTTGAACAGACGCAAGACCTATTTGGCTTAAAAGTAAATCTGGGAAAATCTCAAATCATTCCTATTACTATTACAGAAGCCACGAAGCGATCCATTCAAGCCAGTTTTCCGTACAAATGGAATTATTCCTCATGGCGATGTCTCGGGATTATTATCCCTCCAAATTTGCAAGACCTGCTCAAATACAACCTTCAAACACTTTTCAAAGATCTCAAAAATAAGATGAAACAATGGTCGTCGATGCAATTTTCATGGGCAGACCGACTTAATGTCATTAAATGCATTCTTCTACCAAAATTGCTGTTTATATTACGTGCTTTACCAATTCAAATCTCCAGAAAAGAACTAAGCAACTGGCAGACTGCCTTCCTGCAATTCTTCTGGAATTACAAAAAGCCGCGTATCAGCTTTACAGTACTAAAACGACCAGCAAAACAAGGAGGTTTTGACTTTCCCGATCTCTTTTTATATTATGATGCAATACAACTGTCCTCCATAGTTAAACTGCTAACTGCAGAAACTCCCACTTGTTGGCAAGATTTAGAAGAATCTGTCTGTGAAAAGACACCATTAGCTGATATTATCTGGCAAGCAAACTCGGACAGACATGAAAATGTACATATATTGTCATTCTTTGAGGCGGCTTTGGAAGTCTGGGAAAGACGACATCGGATTCTCTTACCACAAAACTCCATTCTATCATCATTTCTCAATCAAGAATGGTTTCTACCTGGGAAAGAAACAAAATCCTTTCAAGCTTGGAGAAAAGCTGGAATATCGAGACCGATTGATCTTACTGATAAAGGAGTACCGCTTTTGAAAGCTCAACTAGAACAAAAAATTGGCGAAAAAAATTCCCTGGTTTCGGTTTTTACAACTACAACACCTTTTGAAAGACAGATTCGCTACTTGTATCTCTAATACACATCTCACAGACTTTGAAAAAATAATAACACACAAAAGAGACAACATCAAAAGCCTAATTTCAAAACTTTATAAGATCCTTATCAACTCTACAAAACAGACGACCTTGAAAACTCAATCACAATGGACAAAAGACTGTCAAAACAGGATCCAACAAGATCAATGGCCTGAGATTTGGTCATCGCCTAGTTTATCATCAAAGACATTCAATATCAGACTAACTTCCTTCAAGACGTTACATCGCTGTTACTTAACACCTCTACGTCTTCACAAGATCTATCCTCATAGCGACAAATTATGCTGGAAAGGCTGTGGACAAACTGCTGATTTCCTCCATTGTTGGTGGAACTGCCCAGGCATTCATTCTTTTTGGGATATCATTTTGACTCAAATCCAACAAATTACAAGTATCGACTTACCTGCTCTTCCGGAAACTGTTCTCTTAGATATACTTCCAGATTCCTGTGAGAGGACCACACAAAAAAAGCTAATTTCAACATTATTGGCTATTGCCAGGATAACGATTGCACAGAAATGGAAAAGGAATAGCATACCTACCTTATATGACTGGCAAAATAATTTATGGGAACATTTTGTATATGGGAAAACAACTCGACAACAATCACAGAATGAATCATCATCTTTCCAGGCAATTTGGTTCTCCGTAGTTACATATTTAGCGGGAGCTGACATCATTCCAAAAACTGAATATCTTAAAGACTTATTACATTTTTGAAACGCAGAATGATCTTAGTGACTCTCCTCACGGGTTTAAAGTGACTTTAGCTTACTATATATTATGAAAGTTTGATGTAGCTTACTATATATTATGGAAGTTTGATGTTTAACCTTTGGTTTATTGCTTTATGCTGTGTGAAGTATTGTTAACCCGACTTATCACATAGTTTATTTGCGAAAACAATAAAAAATTTGATTTTTTTTAAAAAAGAAAGGGCATTCCAGGCCATGATCCTGCTACTGAAAAGGCCCTGTTAGTTCTAGTCCACCACTGTCTTTCAGACCAGGGCATGTGAAATAGAATTTCAAAGGAAAATTCAGTGTCCAGGTGGGAATTCCTTGACTGAGCAAAGTTCAGGAGTTTTAGGCAACATCTTATCACTGACCTTCCTTGAGAGTGTTAGGACATTCTGCTGGATGACCTTGGGCAAGCCATAGTTCTGTCAGAGCTGTTCTCTCAAGGACAATTCTGGAAAGAGCTCTCTCAGCCCCACCTACCTCACAGGGTGTCTGTTGTGGAGAGGGGAAGGGAAAGGAGTCTGTAAGCCACTCTGAGACTCCTTTGGGTAGTGAAGGGCAGGGCATAAATCCAATCTCCTCCTCCTCCTCTTCCTCCTCCTCCTCTTCTTCTTCCATGTGAGCTCCAAAAAGGGAAGCTACTTAAAATCAAACTGTACTTCAGTTACTTATTTTGCTGCTAGATCCAGGTGGGCAGCCGTGTTAGTCTCATTTTGCCGCTGGATCCAGGTGAGCAGCCGTGTTGGTCTGAAGCAGTGGTACAAATTCTGAGTCCAGAGGCACCTTTAGGACCAACAAAGGTTTATTCAAGGTATGAGCTTTCGTGTGGAAGGCACACTTTTTCAAATATTTCGCTATTGGTCAGGAATGAATTTTCCCGTCGGTATCTCTTCTGTGGTTTCTATGCAGGTAGAATACACACCTTGTCTCAAAAGAATAACAGTGATCCCCCGCCCCAATGCATCACATATCTTTACGCTGTGCCATCAACAAAAGCAGGAAAAGCTTCTCTGCACAGAGCTATTGTAAAGAAACAACACTTAGTGTCTGATTATAACACAGATTAAACTGGCAAAATACTATTAATCCCAGTTCAGTTGCATGCTGTTGGCCTCACTGCTTGATTTGCTAAACAACAGGTCCTAAACGCCACTGTTTAATATTGCTTCTGATTGCAGTGTGGGTTTCCTCCTTCCTCCGTTTCATTCTCCTTTGGGTGTTTAACCAGGATAATGGCCTTGGTGAGCATGAAATTAGAGGCGGAAATATTTGTGGCACAGAAGTAGAAGAGGTGTTCCAGTTAAAGAATATCGTGTCCTAGACCCTCTCAACCCAACTCGCTACAATTGTTAATCCACTACAGAAAGAATAGAAGTCACTCATAAGGGGCTGGTGTGTTTACCAAACAGTCACTTTCAAATCCCCCTTTGTAGGGACAAGCAATTCCCTGCTCTCCTCAAACAGCATAATGCATTATGTATAAGGTTACGGGAAATGTGTATTCATGAGAGCGGCTTGGCTTTTGTCAAAAAGAGAACAGTGAGAAATTATGATGGAACAATTTTCATTTCTGCCACATTGTTTTTATAGTATATTCATGCCTGGGAATTGAGGGCTTTGGAGTTTGGTCTACTGTCGATGCTGTGGGGTCTGGTGCAACTTTGTTGCTGACAGTAACATTAAAAATCCCCTCCCCAATCTCTAGGACTGTTCTTGGAAAAGTAAAATGAAAGTTGAATCCCTAGTGTCCCCCGCATTGGGGGGGGGGGAGAGAGAAAGCACGTGAGGAGCGTTAGGGAAAATAGGGACGTTTCACACTTGGAATAAGACAGTATTGATGAACACTGCAATTCTAAACAGATTTGTACTCTTTGAAGAGTGTAATTCTTAGATTTATGGTCTGAGCATTTTGATTCCTGCAGAGGAACATCATATTGCCTGAGATGATGTGACCAGGTGGCTGAAGATCATAAGAGCCATTCTGCTGGATCAGTCCAAAGGTCCATCTCATAGGGTTGCCAGGTTCCCCCTGGCCAGTGGCAGGAGCAAGGCCAGTATGGTTGCCAGCTTCAGGTTGTGAAATTCATGGAGATTTGGCAGTGGATTCTGAGGAGGACTGGGTCCGCAATGGGGTTACAATGCCATACAGTCCACCCTCCAAAGCATTCCTTTTCTGCAGGGAAACTGATCTCTGTAGTCTGGAGATAAACTGTAATTCCAGGAGATTGCTAGGCCCCATCTGGAGGCTGGCACCCTACCTCCAGCATCCTGTATCCCACAGTGGCCAACTAAATGCCCCTACAAGGCCTGTGAACAAAGCATGGAGGCTCAAGGCTTCCTCTGCAACTGGCATTCAGAAGAAAAAGAAGAGCTGGTTTTATACCTTGCTTAAAGAAGTTTACAATTGCCTTCCCTTCATCTCCCCAACTCTGGCACCTTGTGAAGTAGGTGGGGCTGATAAGTGTTCTGACAGAAGTGTGACTGGCCCAAGGTCACCCAGCAGGCTTCATGTGGTGGAGGAGTGGAGAATCAAACCCTATTCTCCAGATTAGAGTCTACCGCTCTTCTCCATTATACCATGCTGGCAGGACACTACCTCTGAATATGGAAATTTAATGTAGCTGTCATGGGAAATAGCCATTGGTTTACTCACCTTCAATGAATTTCTCTCAGCTCAGTTAAATCCAACAAAGACAGAGGTCATCTGGTAGCTGTGAATTCAACAAGCTAGTTATGAATTGTGGAAATAAATTACTTTGTTTTGTTGGTCCTGAATTTGCTTCTCATCAACTTCATCAGGTATACATGAATTCTAATATTCTGGGAAAGGAATAAAATGTTCCTTCTATTTCCATATCATACATAATTATATAAATCTCTCTTAATTGTATTTCCCCCCTAAACTATGAAGTGGTGTATACAAAAAAAAAGTATTTTTCATTAGGTTTAAATGGCTGGCAGCTTGGTCTTGGTATAGCTGAAAACACCTGAATAAAAGCCGAATAAAATCGGCTTTTTTCCCAGCTCAGCTATATCAGTAGCCAAATACAGATCTGTATTCATCTTACATAATATTCAAGAATACTGATAAGGTATTTTGGGGGTATTTATTCTGCTCGGTTTATGCCGAATGCACACACCCAGTCCTCTTCAGTCTTTCCTCATAGGGAAGGTGCTCTAAACCCACGTTATTCTGGTCATTCATTATGGCATCTTTTCCCACTCTTATTTGGGAAGAAGTGGCCACTGACAGTCAGAAACAAAGGCTGAGTTCAGAATGGCAGTTCGAAGCAGGAGAGAGTCCTGGCAAAAAAGAGCCGGAACAAACTGTTCCGGGTTTTCCCGTTCACACTGCAGTGACTGATGCGGGAGCATACCGGGAGGAGGCGCAAGGGAGCGTTCACACGGTTGGCCTGGAGGCACGGCTGTAAGGTGTGCCTTTCTTTTTTCATAATCTGGAGATATGTACTTATACGCATGAGAAAAATGTGGCTTTTGGCGTTCTCACTTAGTTGGTGCGGGATGGACGCGGGATAATTGCGCTTTCCAGGGTTTGCTACCACTTTCACCAGGTATCTTTTAAATTCGGGAGCGAAGCGTTACAAGACGGGTGGGAACGCCTGACAGATGTGCCTGTGTGAACGGCCCATTTAATCCGGTTGTGGAACGTTTCTGAAATGTACATATATGGGGCAAACTGCCAGTCTGAACTCGGCCAAAGCTTAGGAAACCCATCAAGTTGATATGCCAAAGCAATTGTGTCTCTTTTTTTCTGCCATCTTTAATCATTTTCTGTGTATGCATTAAAAACAAATGAGAGTGGATCTTTTTCATTCACACATGTTTGTACAAACCATATTCCCTGGTGACTCAGATCTTATGAAACATATGGGTGTCTTAACAGCTGGCCTCCTTTTCCCTGTTATTTCCAAGAGCAAAGAAATAGTAAAATCTGCAGCATATTGGAATCCCCTGGTACAATTAATGAGAAAAGGGTATTTTTGCAAGTAATTTATTTAATGTGTTTTTTTAAATGATGATCACAGGGTTGGAAACAATACAAAGCCTCTCTTCCCTTTGGTGGGTTCATTTGGGTAGAGCTGTCTGTAAGGAGTAAGTTTAGATGTACAAGTGCAACCTGAGATATTTGGGGCTTATTCCAGTGAGAGCTTATAGTACTTGGCTCAACCATGACACATTTATGAGCAGAAAACCAACTGGAAGAGAGAGATCAATGCTACTCTGAACAACATTAATGCTATTCTGATCTGAAAGTGATAACATCAACATCCTGGCAAAGCTCTTTGATCGTTAAGGATCTTTCTTGAAAAGCTATATAGATCTACCTTTGACCACATGCATTATGGTCTTTCGGGGAAGAGGGGTGCTGTTGGAAACTGTTGGGGATCGAACTAGTGACCCTTGCATCACGAGTTCTATGTCTTTGTGTGGTAAGCCACAAAATCTGCAGATATGAAGGTGCCTAGGAACCATAAGAACTCTGGGCCTTTGTATAAAGCATTATAAAGGCCTCAAAGGAGGTTGTATCCTGGTCAACAGCCAGTCTCACTGTGTTGTCCTGGTGTACTGCTCTTTCTTCCTACTTTCATGATCTCTCATTCTGTCTTCCCCTGGGACCTCGTCTCCAGTATATTGGTTTGGTGCAGTCACAACATCTGCTTCTCCAGGATTGACCTGTGGAAACATTGGTGACCCAGCTCAGTGATTCAGTAAATTCTGCATTTCTGTTTCCTCCATGGTAGACATCTCCTTGACTCGACCTCCCGTACCACCTGGCTATTGCTCACGATCCCAGCTTTGATAAGATATGTAGGACCAATTCTGCAAAAGCAGTTGTTCTACCCTTGGTCTCCCATTTCCCCCGGTTGTACTGTTCAATTTCCCACTATTTGCTGCACAGGCACATTTTGACCCGCATCTCCCCCTGATTTCCCCCGTGTCTTCTTGATTCAGAGAAAATGGGAGACCAAGGGTGTAACAACTGGAATTGCAGAATCAGTCTAGGTAATCTTAGTACTGAAGAAACCCATAGAACATTCCATTTGCAGAATCAGTCTAGTACTGAAGAAACCCATAGAACATTCCAAACATCCCTATGCTTCTGAAATTTTCATCTGGATTTTGAATTTCTGAATAACCCGATTTTGTGTCTGGAGTGAAACCAAATGCATTGTTTATTTCTGTACATTAAAGAGAAAATGGTGCATAGATGGTTTGCTGCTCCCGTCCATTCTTTTGGCCCATGAAACCTATGAGTAACTGGCTACTGCAGTTCACAAGTATAAAATTCCCAGCAACTGAAGTGTACTAAGATTACACAGAACTTCTTTCATACAATTTCATCTGGTGATCTAGCCAAGGTATGTTTCTAAATGAGAATTCTTCCAGTTCATGATGCTTCATAGCATTACAAACCAAGCACCATTTCCTTATGAAGGTTCTTTTTTCATATTTTGATTCTAAAGCAAGCTTTTGTGCATGCATAAGTTATCAAGAAGCCCACAGAACCAACATGTCCCAGGCATCTTGAAGCCTAGGATACTGTAATGCCATCAGCAGCTCAGATGCAAGGAGGTCTGGGCACCTGTTGTTCCCACAGTATGCTCCATTACACCTGATCACCATGTATCCCAGGTCCCTTGTCATCTGAGACACTGCTTTCATTGCTTTTCCAGTGTATTACCTTGACACAAAAACACAGCATCCCTAAGGAAACATCAGTAAGGTTGCCATTCCCCAGTTGGGGGTAGGAGATCCCCTGGTTTTGCAACCTCTTGCCTGCCACTGGCCAACTGGCCGTCGGGGGGAAATACCCCCCCCAAATGGTGATGTCACCAGAAATAAATGATGTAGGCACATTGGTGATGCTGAGGGGTGACACTCTGGTTTCTGGGCAAAACTCTATGATTTGAGGCTGACATCATCCCCAACATCACTGACATGCCTACATCACTTCTGGGTGATGTAGGCACATCATGCAATATCACTTCCCACTCCTGAAAT
>NW_015174322.1:72164-124623 GCF_001447785.1 Gekko japonicus | reverse complement strand
TGTGGGCACATTGGTGATGCTGAGGAGTGACACTCTGGTTTCTGGGCAAAACTCTATGGTTAGAGGCTGACATCATCCCCAACATCACTGACATGCCTACATCACTTCTGGGTGATGTAGGCACATCATGCAATATCACTTCCCACTCCTGAAATGTCCTCCCCATCCCCCCACCCCATCCTCCCTATCGGCATTTCTGACGGACCTGGCAACCCTAATCATCAGGAAATTATTCTCCTACAGAGGTTTGTAAAGGAAGGAATGGAAGCCTCCAGATCACTGCCAGGTAACTTATGACAGGTGATAGGACAGGCCTCAGGGACTCATTAAATCAGGGACTAGAAGAAGATGAAGAAGAAGAGATTGGATTTATACCCCGCCCTTCACTTCCCAAAGGTGTCTCAAAGTGGCTTACAAACTCCTTGCCCTTCCCCTCCCCACAACAGACACCCTGTGAGGGAGGTGGGGCTGAGAGAGCTCTTGACAGAAACTGCTCTTTTTCAAGAACAGCTCTTATCAGAACTATGGCTTGCCCAAGGTCATCCAGCCAGGTGCAAGGGGAGGAGTGGGGAATCAAACCCGGTTCTCCCAGTTTAGAGTCCAGACACTTAACCACTACACCAAACTGGCTCTCTGACTAGGAGGGATATGTTGTTGTTCAGTCGCATAGATGAGTCCGACTCTCTGCAACCCCATGGACCACATCACGCCAGGCCCTCCCGTCTTCCGTCATGCTCCGGACTTTGCTTAATTTCATGTCCATTGCATCGATAACACTGTCTAACCATCTCATCCTTTGCCGTCCCCTTCTTTTTTGACCGTCTTTGACCTTCAATCTTTCCCAGCATCAGGTCTTCTCCAGTGAGTGCTCCCCATCAAATGTCCACTAATGCCATTGGAAGTGTTGGAGGGGAACCAAAATTTGGAACTGGATTTATAGAAAAAATAGGTGGTGGTTGTTTGTATGAAGGGAATCCACCACACCCTTTTCTGAACTGAGCAAAGAGGAAGTTGCCCATCAGTAGTCTCTAACAAAGGCCTATTACAGGGAATCAAAATTCAACAGAGAAGAGTGCTTTATGTGTATGATTATCCCAGATTCAACGGCTGGTGTTATCTCCAATTAAAAAGTCTCAGGTAACACAGCCTGGAAGAGATCTCTACTTATGATTCCGAAGAGCTGCTGTCAGTCGGATTAGACCATGGCAATTAATGTAAAGCACATCCAGAGTGGGAAGGAACTGAATGCTGACTCTGCTTCATTCCTTGAAGTTGAAAGAATCTTTCACATATCCGTCTCAGAACCAAAATGCAGGTCATAAAATAACAATCTGACAACAAAGTTTGGACTTGAAAGAAGGGCAATTATATTTTGTCAATACCAACTCCTTATAGCTAATATGACAAGCATTAAAGCAATTTTTGTTTCCTTGTTGCAAAAGAAGGCTGTTTTCATAGAACTGTACAGTAGGAACATGTGTGTTTGATAAAGAAGACAGCCAAATGAGCTGAAATTGAGAATGGCTATAGCTATAACTAGAATGGCTCAAAGAGGCAAGAGATATTAATTCTTAATTCAGGGGTCATTTCGTGGAAAAAGAGGTGCAGGAGCTCATTAGCATAACTCATTAGCATAACTTATTTGCATATGCCACGCCCCCTGATGTCACCGGAAGTGTGTCAGAAGGCAACACCCACCATTCAGGCTTCACTGGACTGTTTTGAATTGCTAGCTATTGGGGGGTGGGGGACGTGCAGATCTGCCCTCGCAGAGGAGGGAGAGCTCATACCTGAATAAAACTTGGTCTTAAAGGTGCCACTGGACTGTTTCGGGCTGGGGGGGGCTCTGTAACTTACTTGGCTGCTTCTTGCTCTGACTGAGGGCTGCTGGGAGCAGGGGGTGGGGCTTGTTGCATGTGCCCGCCCCCTGGGCTCCTTACTGCCGGAGCTCCGCTCCTGTGCGCTCCTGCAGGAAATGATCCCTGTTAATTATATGAAAATGCAAAGGATCTAAAGACATCTTAATCAAAGATGCAGCATTCTGTAATTTGTGGCATTTTCTCTCGCCTTACTCCCTGTGCTTCATTTGACATCAGTGTTTTCAGCTGTTCCCAGTCTTTATTCTGTGTCTACAACAGTTCTGGAAAGACACCATGCATTCTGGAATTCCCTTGCCTTAGGGGTGACGTTCCACAGGAAGGACTATTGGAGAATGAACACATTCCAGTATCAAAGGCTAATAAGTTCCTTTTGTTCAAAGACTCACTGACCTCAACTGGAAGACTTCAGAGCAGGTTCTCTTCCCTAGTGGATACAGCTATAAGCCTGCCAGGTAATTATTCATGCAGGAGATAAGCAAAGGATCTGTATCTGGAAGAGCCAAAGAAAGCTTCAACAAGGTCTGGTTGAACACAGCAAGGAAACATGCGCAGGACTGAATCATTTCTCTCCAGTGTAAGGTGGATGCAGAGCAGACAGAAAGGGCTGGAAGTTAAGAGGACACACGGGCAGCACAGATCTGATAGGCATTACTCAAGCTTTGTGGGACTGGAATTGTGATACTCATTTAAAAGGCCCATCTTATCTGGTGTCCTGTTTTCCACAGTGGTCAACCTCATATTCCTGGAATGCCAATAAGCAGGGCATGGAAGCTGAAAACCTCTTCAGGCGGCTGCCCCCTCCCCTACAACTAGTATTCAGAAATACATTTCCTCTGAATACATTGGCTCTAAGCAGCCATCCTTGCTAATAGCTGTTAACAGACCTATCAGGGGCTGTTAGGCAGGGGTGACTTACATTTCTTACCAACACTGTCTGAAGTAGAAGAAGAAGTGCAGATTTTTATACCCGTTTTTCTCTTCCTTAAGAACTCTCAAAGTCTCTTACAATCACAATCGCTTTCCCCACAGCAGGCACCTTGTGAGGTAGGTGGGGCTGAGAGAGTTCTGAGAGAACTGTGACTGGCCCAAGGCCACCCAGCAGGCTTTATGCGGAGCACTGGGGAATCAAAACTATTTCTACAGAATAAAGTCTGCTACTCTTAATCACTAAACCACGCTGGCTTGAAGCAGAATACAGAAAGTACTGCTTCAGCTATTTTCTTACTAGGTACCAGCTCGTATCAGCTTACTTTTACCCCTGCTGTTAGCTGTGATGGCTACTGGAACATTTTTGTTCAGAGGGTTATGGCCATGTACATGCATTGTGTGAATGTTCAGCCCAGATTTGGGTTCTGGGCCTCCACTCCTCCTCCAATTTTTGATTGTTTTTATAATCTGCTTCTAGCTGGGTGACTATTACCAGGATCACTGAGGTTTCTAAATGCTTTGTGCTCTGGGGTCTTATGCACTTTTATACTCTGGGTTTTTATTGGCTGGACTTTTAATGGTTCAGTCATTTCCGTTCTTCTGATTTTATCATGCTCTGTCGTGAGGTGCTTCGAGCAGGTCTCTGAAGAGGCAGCATGCCGTGAGGTGCTTCGAGCTGGTCTCTGAAGAGGCAGCATATTGATTTTCTAAATAAATAAATGTTAAAGGCTGAATCCAGGATAAGGCTGCAGTCACAGGGGCAAAAAGATCCAGTGTGGCCCCAGTTCTAAGAAATCCAGTGTTTGTTTGTTTTTAATGGGAGAGTTGGATCAGACTGGCCCCCTTAACCCACCTCACTGTGCGTTCATTCCTTCTTTGATTGTTCAGATGGCGCATCCAGGGAGTTGGGCAGTCCGGCAGCTTTTTTTAAATCATAGGGGAAAGGGGGGGGGCATCATGATGGAGCTTTACTGAGAAGCATCCAGCCATGGAGAGGATGAAACCTGCTTCCCACAGACAATAAACACTTTTGAAAGATATATTAGGCCATTTGTCACTGGGGAGTGCAACAGAGCCTGGTCAGCAGGTTATTGACCTATCTTGAGGACAACGGGCCACTTCTCAGTAGGTGAAGCAGGAACCTGGCAATCATCTGTCTTGGATCGGGTACTGACTGATAAGAAATAAGTGACCGGAGACGTGAAAGGAAGTGGCTGACTTGGATGAAAACAGCTATAGATATTTGGAGATCATGACTGGAATGAATGCAATAAATTGGAGGGGCTCAAGGAGGCATCAGCTTTGGGTCCTCAGGGAACATCCAGTCAGAAACTGCTGCCACCACTACAGGAGGATACCTGGTTGGAAACCTCCTTACATTCGGTAGAACCTTCCAACGTTTTATGATTGTAGCTGGCTGGGGTTGCTGACTCTAAACTGGAAAATCCCTGGAGATTTGGGGGTGGACCTTGGGGAGGGTGGCATTTGGGATGGGTGGGGTTTGGGAAGTGGAGGATCCTCAATGGGGTATAATACAATCGAGTTTACTCCCCAAAGCAGCCATTTTCCCAGGGGAACTGATGTCTTTTGTCTAGAGATCAGTTATGGTTCCAGGAGATCTCCAACCACCCCTTGGAGGTTGCAACCCTCTTGGCTCCAGCCTCTACTACAGTCATTTGCTGGTGGCATCCACTGCCCAGTTCTCAAATTCTAGAAGTGTCCAGAGGGTGAAAAAAGATTGGAGACCCCCTGCTTGACAGACTTCAGAACAGGGGACTTCAAGAAGCTCAACTAGCCTCTGATAAGGTTCTACAGATAGATATGGAAATCCAGGAGGCCCAGCATAAGGTTGTCAACCTCCAGGCTGTGATCTCCTGCAATTACAACTGACCTCCAGAGATAAGTTCCCCAGGAGAAAATAGCCACTTTGGAGGGTAGACTCTGTGGCATTATACCCCACTGAGGTCCCTCCCCTCCCCAAACCATGTCCTCTTCAGAGTCCACCTCGGACCTGGCACCTGTAGCCCAGCATGGCAGCCAGCTAGGGTTACCAGTTCCTTCCTAGTCCCCAGCGAGGGACTTTGGAAGGCATTTCTGGAGGGGGAGGAGACATCCCCAACACAACGACATCACGCCCCCGCACACCTGTTCTCCAAGTGAGGAGTTGCCACTTGGAGTTCAGGCACTCCCCTCCCACTTCTTTCCCCAAACATTTAAAGGGTCCTTTTAAATGCTTTGGGCAAGAAGCGGGGGCCGTAAGCACCTGCACTCTAAGCAGCAAATTCACTGCTTGGAGTTCAGGCTATTGGCCAGTGGCCACCCCTCTCTCTCCCCTCCTGCAAGATTTAAAGGGCCCTCCAGCTAGTCGGCGGGCCATGTGCTCCCACTGATCAGGTGGAGGGCCCTTTAAATCTCGCAGGAGGAGAGGTTAAGGGGTGACTGCCAGTGGTCACTGCTGGGGGTGGGGCTTAGGAGCAGAGGCAGAGCTTTCCCCACCAGCCCACCAAATCAGGGGATCCCCGCCCCCACCTGGGGGGCACGAGCCAGCCAAATTAGGAGATCCCCACCACCACCACCTGGGGACTGGCATCTCTACAGCCAGCACTGCACAGCTGGGCCCAGCCCAGCAGCTGGCACTATGCAACTGGACCATACCTGTTAGAGGGAAGGAAAGAGGAAAAGATCAAGATGGGGCATAGATAAAAATAGGGTGGCTGGTGTGAGGGAAGGAAAGAAGGAAGCAAGAAAAGGACAGAGGCTACAGGGGCTTTGACAAGGGGAAGCTGGGTAGGGGAAAATAAGATGCCCCCACTAGTCCTGGAAGGTCCCCCACTTGCATTTTCAAGTTTGTCATAAGTAATGAACAGAGAAAGGCTTGGGTTGCCAGGTCTGGGTTGGAAAAATACCTGGAGACTTTGAGGGTGGAGCCAGGAGAGGGCGGGGTTTGGGGACAGGAGGGGCCTCAGCATGGTACAATGCCATAGTCTACCAGGGCCCACCTTTTGCCTCTTATTCTGTTTACCTTGTTTGTTGTCAAAACCCAGGGCTTTTTTTGTAGCAGGAACTCCTTAGCATGTTAGGCCACACACCCCTAATGTAGCCAATCCTAATGAGTTGCTGCTGTTGGGTGTGGTCTATTACGATAATGAGTCCCTGCCGGGTGTGGCCAACTTGGGAGCCAGCCGGAACTCCGTTCCTGTGCGTTCCTGCCCAAAAATAGCCCTGGAGTCTACCCTTCAAAGCAGCCATTTTCTCCAGAGGAGCTGATCTCTGTCAGCTGGCGATCAGTTGTTAAAGCGGGAGATCCCCAGGCCCCACCAAGAGGCTGGCAACCCTAAGCAAGGCTAAAATGGGGCCCTGCTCAAGCTGAGACTTTCTCGTGTGGAGCTGAAGCTTTTAGTGTTTTCTCATGTTCTGGCCAGTATCAAAAAGTGCCTCCAGTTTGTGCTACGATAACCTCCTCTCAAAACCGTGTTGTTGTTTTTTTCCTCTAAAGACCTGGACACTAGAAGGAAGTATACAAAAAACCTCAAATGCTGTTTTTTAAGAGCTTAGGCAAGGGTATAGGCCCTGAGCTGGCCCCAAAAGTACCCACCAGAGAAGCTTCTGAGTGGTGGGAACAAGAAAGCTTGCCAGACCATTTTTGGACAAGCTCCTAGACATAAGAGAGCTAAAGTTTAGGCCACATCAAGACATATAATCTGTCCAAGCCCCTTGTCCTCCAGTCACACTGGATATAGAAGAATTTAGGGAGAGGTTTATAAAACTTTCGCTTCCACACATTCCATCCCACTTATTACAATTTCCCAGGAGGCCCTGCTCCAGACGTGGGTGTGGAGTTCTTAAATTGGTGATACACCAGAAAGCCTTATCTACATTCTCTCTTTTTCTCTCTCTCTCTCTCTCACACACAAATGGAGAAGCAGTTATTAGCATAAGCATTTTAAGACTGCTTTCCTCCCCAGAGGGACCCAAAGCTGCTTACAAAAATGGAGGGGGTGGACTTCCAAATTGCAAAAACAAACTGGAAACAAAGCAATCATGTCCTGGCTGGCAAGCTGACTTCTGCAGGTTCCAGGCTGCCAGCCAAGGGCCAGGAGCAATTCAGCTCTCGCACTTCAGCTTGTCCCTCAGACCCACTGCAGCAAACAAACCGAGGCAGGACAGGCCCATGGGCCCAGCAGCGAGACTCACCTGGGTAGAGCCGGGTGGGACCAAGAGCAGAAAGGTGCAGTAGCTCCAGCAACAGGGAAGCCTTTGCAATCTGGCCCACAGAAGCTCAAAAGGTGTGGCTGCAGTGAGCAAGCCTGGATGGAAGAACAATGGCTCTCTGGGCCCAGGCATTTTGAGGCAAGGAAGGGAACAGAGGAGAAGAGGACCAAGCTTTACTCAAGGCCGGGTGTGAAGCTGGGGCTATAAAAAGGGAGGAGGGGGGAACGGGAGGAGGCTGGCAGGAGAAGAAGAAGGCAGAAGTAGGAGGCAGGTTGCAGTGTTGTGGCTCTTCTCCTGTGTAAGGCGGTGTAACCCTGAGGTGGGTGAAGTGAATCACATCTTCAGGGGTCTGGATTGATAAATAAAGGAACCGGCATAAGGAAACAGTGACTGGGCTCCTGATCTCAACACCCCATGGACTCCAGGTCAATGTTCCCCTGCCCCCAAAGGGCACTATACCCACCCAAGCTAAATACCTGCAGGAGGGGGGGGGGAACCCAGCCTAGATGCATTTCAGCTGCTGCCAGCAAACCAGCAGGATCTCCCACATTTCCACTGTATGAAAGAGGTACCTGTGTGATTTATGATAGGTTCATGTTGATGGTTTTAATTTGATTATCTTCACATTGTCCTGGTAATGTATTGCAAGATTTGGAATATGAACAAGGTCTAGAAAACCAGGTTTTAAAAAAGGAGCCTTTGCTAAGTTATGCCAGGTGCTCCCCACCCCCACTGTGCTTGTGTTAGACAAGCTCTAGGATTGCACAGCTCTGTCGTTCCCAGGGCTTGGGGTTTCCCAAGTTGTGCCCTGTGGACTAGCAGCGTGGGGACTACACAATCCCCTGGAGCCTTAAAATCATCTCTGTTAGACCTGTGATTAATGTCTAGGACTTAGATGATAAGCAGAGGAACACTTTCCATTTTCTTAGCCGTCCAATAAAAGGTTCTCCCTCATCAAACATGCAAATTTTGACACTTCAGCTCGGCTCTATGACTCAGTGGGGACAAAGAGAACAGTTCATGTAAAATGCCAAGAAAGCAAAATTGTTCCATAACAACTTTCCTTCCATTCTCACAATAAATCAAACAGCGGCTGGGTGAGAAGGAAGGACGTAAGCAAAGAGGATGAAATAATTCAGGTCAAGATAGCAAAAGAACGTGTCAGAAGGAATCTGGAATGCTTCAATGCACTCAGGTTACATGGGGCCTGTGGACTGAACCTCAAAATTCTGAAGGAACTAGCTGGGGGGGGGGAATCAGGATGCTGGCTTTTGTCTTTGGAAACATTTTGGAGAAGATAATTGGTACTTTCGATATGAACAGAAAGGGTTTCTCCCTGCTTATCTCAGACGTCACTCCACAATTAATGAAGTGCTTCAGGATATTTCCAGTCCAAATATGCATCCAAAATTACCTTGTCAAAAGTTTTCAAGTACGTTCAGGTATCTGGGCAATATTAGGATTCTTGGGAACACTGTGCATCGATACCCAAAATATTCAGGAAGCAGTTGGGAATACCCAGAAATACCCAGGGATGGCATTTTAAGGCTCCTAGGCCTGCTTTTCTTAAATTTTACAAGTTTTCCAGGCAATAGAATCAGGCATTAGGGAGGAGCCCTTTAGAACAGAAAATAAATAAATATGATGCCAAAAATGTTGTTATTGCTGCTCTCATAAAGGAAGTGTGAATATCACTGAAACAAGAGGGGCTAGGAAAGTGAGTGAGTATCTCGATTTAACACAAGCAGGAGCAGATCTCACAAAAGCACCTAAAATGAATTGTATGCATGTCATATTGCTGTTGTGTTTCTTCTGTATTAAGTGGGAGGGAAGAGGAACACCAGTGAGGAAGGGTTCTTTGTTCTGCTGGGCTTGCCACATTAGCCCTGGGTTCTGCTGGGATCCTCTCATTTGACATTGGTTGTGTTGGGCTTGCAGTAGAGTCCCTTGCTTAAGTTTCTTTGCTGGAATTCTCTGGTTTGACATTGGTTATGACTAAACTGAGGCTATCATACTTTGGTCACATTATGAGCAGACAAGAGTCACTGGAAAAGACAATAATACTAGGAAAAGTTGAAGGCAGCAGGGAGATAAGAAGATCCAACAGGAAACCATGGCCTTCAGTTTGCAAGACCTGAGCAAGGCTGTTAATGATAGGATGCTTGGGAGGTTGTTAATTCATAGGGTTGACATAAATAGGAAGTGACTTAATGGCACTCAACACAGACATGTTGGTCTTGCCACATTGCCCTGTGGCTCTCTTGGGAGTCTCTAGTCTGGTACTGGTTCTGTGGGGATTGTTGGTTCTGTTTGCATTTGTAGGCTTTGGACCTGTTTTCCCCCCACAGAAAACAATGGAGACAAATAGGATGGCTGGAGGTACCTTGTTCTGGGGCCCATAAAATTAGGTCCATTTTCTTGAAATTGGGGGGGGGGGTCTTTAGTGGACAAGCAGTACTAGATTTTCTGCAATTGTAGTCCCAGTTGGTTGTGGAAGAGGTACTCCACCCCCCAAAGTTCCCCATAGGGAATAGAGGAACCCAAATAATTCTGGAATCCTGAAAAAACCTGATACCCAAATCCCAAAACAGTATCAATGGTCGAGTATCCCTAACTACTGGGTTTTAGGCCCTTCCTGAAACCTGAATCCAAATAATACCAGTTTCTTTTTAGGTGCATATTGTCACAGTCTGGAGCACAGGCAGAGGGAAGTCCAAGTTCATTCTGAGGTTTGGAGCCAAGAAGGGTGGGGCAAGAGCCAAGAGTGAGGGTGTAAAGCATCAGCCAAGGGCAAGGTTGTACAGTCCTGGGTTGGAAGCCGGAGGGAGTAATCAGAAGCCGAGAATAACAGTCGAAAAACACAAACCAGAAGCAGGGTCGACAAGCCATGGTCACAAGCCGGCAGCAGACAGCAGGAACAAGGTCTGGAAACCGAGGGGTGGAGAGCAGCAGGGTGTCACAGAATGATGACAAGTTTGCATCCACAAACGGAGCCAGTTTCACCCAAGGCTAAATAGCCCTTTTGCTGCTGTTTCCAATTAGGGCAGCCCTGCATCTGTTAAAACTCAGGACTGGCAGCTTGCCTATTTCACAATCGAGCAGCGTGTCTCCTTGCTGTTAAGCCGGGAGGTGAGTCAGAAGGGCTGTCTGCCTGTCTCTGCTGCTCGTTAGTTGTTTCTGGGCCAGGTGTCAGCACAGGCCATGCTGGTACATTGCTGCTCTCTGCAGCTTCAGAGGGGCCAGCTGTGGGTTCCGCTGGAGCTGGCAACGGCCCGTCCTCAGCACCCATGACATTTATCCCTATCCACAGTGACTGCCTATCAGCTGAGATCATCTACAGAGTGGAAGCTGTGTGTGCTTCCACCCTCTGAGATGAAGTGAGTAAGCACTAGAGATGGTGACTCCTTGGCTGTGGCACCAGATCTTTAGAATTTTCTTCCTACAGAATTCTGCCAAGCGCCAAATCCACTGACTTCTAGACATCCTGATAAGACAATTTTCTTTGGTTAATCTTCTGGAGAGACAAAAGAAATAAAGGGGCTATGAAAGGTATGTTAATCTACACATAATCCAGGTCTGGAGTTCACATTCTGCAAGCGAAATCAGAATTCAGGAGGAGTGGATGACCTGAGCAACAGAGGAAAGAAATGGGGAAGATATACTCATTTCTAATGGAGACAGGCTTGGGCAGAAGCTAGCCTCCTTCACATCTGTTCATTACCTCAATTGCAATCATCTTTCTTTAATTATTTAATTCAGAAGACTTCCCCGGTTCTATTCTTAAGATAAACATTACGCCAACAGTTATTTATAAATATAATTTGAGCATCCTTTTTTTTAAAAAAAAGAAACGTGATTGGTATCTAAATCTTGCCACCACTGCTAATGTTCAATAACTTGCCTAATTATTGGAGCAACGTTTGCATTAGCTGATGCAAGTATCTCTTTAAGCCAACGGCCGGATTCATTCTTGAACAGAGAGTAAGTACATTAGGGAATGGGGAGCAGCATAAAAGCAACATAAAGCTATTACCATGCTTTCTATCATCACTCTCAGCTGTCTCTGATAGTCTCTGACATCTGCGACATCTGTGATGTAGGCTGGGGAAAAAATATCTCAAAGTCCTTCTTTAATGTGAAGCCTTTTTCCTCGCTGAAAAACAGTAATTTCAGGTGGGGGGGAGGGGGGGGATACTTGCACAGCAAAGTTTTGGCAACTTGAGACAGGAAGCACATCAGAAGTTAAATAGCTGCCTAATTTGCAAATAAAATATGCCAATCGTTTGGATATCAGCAGATAATTAACGTAACAGGCTGAATACCGGATCAGGTTCAAGGTTGTAGTATTAAAGGCCCTAGATGGTCTGGGACCAATGTACCTTCAGGACCACTTCTCCTCATATACCCCCCAAAGAGCAGTTGCTCAGCAGAGAAAAATCTACTGGTGGTCCTTGCCCCCCCCCCCAAAAAAATCCGGCTGTCCTCCGAACTGGTTGAGCTCTCTGCCTAGTGACACTCATGCCCTGTGGGACTTAGTACCGTTCTGCAGGGCTTGTAAGGCAAAGATGTTCTGCCAGGCTTCTGGCTGAGGACATCAATGGCTCTTGTTTAGTCTGGCCCTTCCTTTCCCTCTCCCCCCTTTGGGGTTAGGATAAATTTATTCAAGGCACCGGGACAGATGCCGCAGCGGAGCATGTGTGGAAGTGCGAGTGATCCTGGCCCGGAAATTGAATCGCTACAGCCGGAAGAAGGGAACTCCAAAGACCAGCACCAGAAGGACGCCGCCAACTACCGCCCGCAAGAACAACAACCGAAGATCCGCCACAAAAAGGGTGCCTGGTAGGGTAGTCACCACCCCTGTGTGTCTGTGGCCCTAGGTTAGATTCTGTGAATGTGATTAGCACCTTCTGTAAGCCACCCAGAGACCCTTAGGGGTTAGGGTGGGACAGCAAATTTAATAAATAAATAAATAAATATCTCTTAAATCCTGTACCTGAGCCCCAAATATGGGGGATAATGGTTTTAAAATCAAATGTATACATAAAATAAAGAAATAAAAATAATTTGTCAGTGTATGGACCTAATGATTCTCTTCTCCTACATGAGGATTGGGATGGGAAATGGTATAGTATGGCCCCGGTCACCCGAAAGGTTTTGGGCCGGGAGAGGGACGGATCGGGGGTGCAGCAAACGGGCACAATCCCACCGCAACATCTGGGAAACGTTGTGCACTCGTCCCCTATCCGGCCCTTCATGCCAAAAAGCCGCATCTAAAATAAACCACCTACAGAGGTGGTCTTACCAGCACGGCCACATCAAGCGCAGCCGTGGGATCGCCGGCGCGTCCTTCTGCCGGTGCGTCCAAGACCCCTGGCCGAACTGCGCATGCTCACACATGCGCAGTTCGGCAGCCTCCGTCTCTGTCTCGTCGCTTTCTCCTCGGTCTCCCCGGCATCTGATCGTGGCGAAGAGCAACTGCGCGGTGGCTCACGGGATCTGTATGATCCCGCTGCCGTGTGTCAATTTTGGTGCGGCTTTCAAAAGCCACACTTTGCCCGCGCTCCCCCCCCCCCTGTGTGGCAGGGACCTATATAGCACAATCCCGGAAGCTAAGCAGGGTCGGTACTTGGATGGGAGAACGCCAAGGAAGATTTTGCAAAGGAAGACAATGGCAAACTTCCTCTGCTTAATCACTTGACCTGAAAACTCTGTGGGGTTGTCAGAAGTCAGCTGTGACTTGATGGCCCTTTACACGCACAAACATGAGAATTTTTCCCCTGATAGAAGGGGCTGAACACTGTGGTACTCCTTGGACCCAATTTCCAGTGCATCTGAAACCCATTATGAAAAACATGCTGTGCTTACTCTACAAGGCCGGGGCTTTCTGGTTAGAATGTCAGGCTATGGTGTGGGAACCCTGCGTTCAAAGCCCCACTTTGCTGTGAAGCGATCTGGCCAGTCACACTCCATCAGCCTTACTAAACTCACAAAGCTGAGAGCCAGTTTGGTGTAGTGCAGACTCTAATCTGGAAGAACCGGGTTTGATTCCCCACTCCTCCACATGCAGGTGCTGGATGACCTTGGGCAAGCCATAGTTCTGTCAGAGCTGTTCTCGAAAGAGCAGTTCTCGAAAGAGCTCTCTCAGCCCCACCTACCTCTCAGGGTATCTGTTGTGGGGAGGGGAAGGGAAAGGAGTTCGGAAGCCGCTCTGAGACTCCAAGTGAAGGGCTGGGTATAAATCCAACCTCTTCTTCTTCTTCTGCAGATAAATGGGGAAGGCAGAAAATGCTCCCTGTAAGCTGCGGAGTCCTGTGAGCAAAAATTCTACTTTGTGAGCTACCGGCATTAAAGTTGTGGGTGGGTGATTTGGCTACTGCATAAACTAGTTTGTTCTGGAGCCATCCTTCCTGAGCTAAGACAAAAATGTGTGAGCCGGAGGGTAAAAACTGTGAGCTAGCTCACACTAACTCAGCTTAGAGGGAACACTGGAGAACCATGTACTCTGCCCCAAACACCTTGAAGACAGGGCAGGATAAAAATATGATATATGCTAATATTCCTAAGGTATTAACCCAGCATATAAAAACTAAGTATTCCAAGAATTTGCTTTTGTCTAGGTGAGTTCAGCAAATCTCTGCATCTTTTAGGATGCAGTGCCTCTCCCCATGACCCAGTTGCTTGACTCGGTTTATGCACAGTCACCTGGCCCTTCCCCAAGAGTCCACTATTTGTCTTGTGTTGTTTCCAGAAATAGCTCATGTACACGTTGCCAAGTTTCCATTTTAGTTACTTGTGTTTGACAGCATCTCAGCAACAGCATGATAAATGCTGAGATTGAGCACATGGTGAGGGGTGGTTAACTAATGAATAATATTTTGGTGCCAGTAGAACTAAAGATATAGGGTGCTGTTATTTGATGTACTCTGGCTTGCATGTAAATTTAATATTGGTCAAGTTTGTCCCGATTAATCCACTGACCACCAGTGACATTTCTGCCTTCTTTTAAAAAAATCTATAACATTTGTTTTCTGCACAGGGTAATTGTTTTCTTAAAATTGTATGTACTTATTTATTTAAATATTTTTCATCCTGCCTTTCTAGTATTAGCTGGGAATGTGGGTGTGAAATCTCTCTGTACAGATTTCCCAATGTGAAGGATTTGGGGAAAGCTCCATGCACTGGGGAAAGACTGGGATGTTTAAAAGGAAAATATGGAACTATACAACATACCTATGGAGTCATTGCAGAGTATGTTTTGCAGAGAGACTATCAATTTGTCCACAGTCTGGGGTTCTAATAGAGCCTAGTCTGATCTAGCCATTCTGACTTTCACATTATTACCAAACACTTTTTATACCACTTCACATAATGCTGCTTTTGCAAGACTTGAATTATTGAATGGCACAATTGTTCTTTGGAAACCACACAGCCACTCCTATCCTGTAATTGCACATTTGTGTGTTTGACTGCATTTAAAAAAAACAAAAACCCTAGATAGAGAGAAGGGCACCTAGACCTGAATGGCCCAGGTTGGCCAGATCTCAGAAGGTAAAGAGTATCAGCCCTGGTTAGTAGGTAGATCATAGGAGACCACCAAAGAAGTCTGCAGTTGCTATGCAGCAGCAAACAATGGCAAACTACCACTGTTTGTCTTTTGCCTTGAAAACTCTACAGGCTTACCATAAATCAGATGCAACTTGATGGTGCTTTCCACCACCACAGAGAGACGGGCACCAACTGGATGAATATACTGAGGCAGCCAAGATTGCTATTCTAGATCCACACACTCTAGGATTACAAGCTTTCCTTGGAGTTCTCGGTGGTCTGAGGCCTGAAACCAAATATGAAGCTTTCTTCCATTCCAGCAGGCTAAGAGGAGGAAGCAGCTCCCCCCCCTTTTTTTCAGGGCATAAGGGACTGGGATGAGAAAAGGAGCACAGCTGACTTGTGGCGACCCCATAGGGTTTTCAAGTCCCATCCAAAGAAGAAATGGTTTACTATTGCCTGCCTCAACGTCTTGACCCTGGTATTCCTTGGAGGTCTCCCATCCAAAGAATGCTCCCTCTAAGCTGTGGAGTCTTGTGAGCAAAAATTCTACTTTGTGAGCTACTGGCATTAAAGTTGTGAGTGAGCCATTTGGCTGCTGCATAAATTAGTTTGCTCTGGAGCCATCCTTCCTGAGTGAAGACAAAAATGTGTGAGCTAGAAGCTAAAAAAAACTGTGAGCTAGTTCACAACTGAGCTTAGAGGAAACACTGCATCCAAGTACTAGCCATGGCCGACCCTGCTTAGCTTCCGAGATCTGACAAGATTGGGCTAGCCTGGGCTATCCAGGTCAGGGGAGGGCAATCATCGGCGTGACTCTATTTTAGACTTCAGGAAAAGCTCCCGTGGCCATAGGCAGATCAATGTCAGCAGCGGAAGATATGCTCAATGCAGTTCTCTCAAATGGAGGATGGTGGTAAGGTATCCCTTAATTCTCTTGGCTTTGCTCCTACTACTTTTAAGACATTATTTGGCAGGGTTTTAATTTACCAGGCAATGCTTGGCTCTCTTCATCCATTCATGTCTGCTGCTAATGAACATCCCTTGTTCCAAGCCAGACCATTGATCTGTCTGGCTCGATACTTTCTACTCTGACTCGCAAGGGCTCTCCTGGGCTTCACTGACTACCTCTGAACCTTTAACTGGAGAACCCAGGAATTACTTGGGGAGTTCTGAATGCAAAACTATCAAGCCAACACTTTATTTAGTTAAAATATTTATATCCTTCTGTCAGGATCTGCCCACTGAAGAGTATGTGGCAGTGGCCACCCAACCTTCATGAAAGAAGAAGTGGTATTGTGATATAGGGCCCAGAGGGAACAAGGATAGCTCCTTTCCCTGAAAAGTATAAAAAGGACCTCCCAGACCAGGAAGATCTCACTGCAAGGCAGGGAGCTACTGTGAAAGACACTTCTCTATTGCTCCACTGCCTTTTCAATATGGTGAAGATGGTAGGAAGAAGAGAGTATGGAAATGGCATTTGCTGGCTTGTTATAGTTTTAGTCTGCTTTTCAGCCAAAATGGGCTCCCAAAGTGTCTTCACAGGGATCAAAATCCAAAGCACGTGTGACTGACTGCACTTTTTAAAAGCTTAAACATGCTGTGTAAACAGACGAAGGACTGTGAAGGGTTAATTCTTCACCGAGCCAGTGAGCCTTGAGTGACAGGCTGTTCCAAGAGATCTAACTGGTTAGCATCAGCTGAGCATTAAAAAAAAAAAACCTTCTTAACTGGATGCTGAGGAGAATGCAGTCTGATTTCAGCCCTTAGCTGAAAGTTGGCAAGGAAGTCTGGGAAAGTAGACAAAGACTCCCATTTGGGCCAAAGAACGGGGATAGATCTTCTAGAGAGAGAAGGAATTTCCCTAGCCAGTCTCAATAGAGTGATAGATCTGAAGAGTGCAGAGATCCCTGGTCTGATGTGGTTAGAAACTGCCTTTAGAGACCTTAAGAGTCAGATAAAAACTCAAGATGAGTACTGGTGTTTCAAGAGAAGGGGTTTGGGTACTGGAATGAGTGCAGCAGCCTTCTGGAAACCAAAAAAGTGAGAGAATATTCAAAGAAAGTGTACTGAAGTGCTTGTGGGAAACACTGGAACAAAAGCTTCTCAACATAAAGATTTGAGTCACTGTGAAAAGCTTCAGAAACTCTCATTAGCCTGAAACATAAAAACTAAAGTCTGTGCATGTACTGGTTTCGCCTCACAGTTATACTCAGTTACCACAGAAATGTTACCCCTGATTTCACCTGACCTTTCCCCTCTTTGTTAAATAAGACATTTTGTTATTTTTTGAGTTTCAAAACACCTTGAGTGCCATTTAAGTTATTTAAGTTAAAGGGGGCTCCCAATCCTTCCCTCAGGTTCCTGGGCTGAGCCAACAGCCAAAATACAGTCACACAGAGTATTAGCCACGCTACAGAGACGGAAGATAGGCGGATTTTCCGGGCGCGATCAAACTGCAACATCTGGGAAGCATAGAGCTCCCATGGTGAACCCGAGGCTTCCCGCTGAAGATGCGCTGTAAAAAACTAGTACCTCCGAGGTACTAGTTTCCGGAAACTACGGGGCAAGGGCAGGCATCTGATCACGTTTCTGGGGGTAGCTCGTGGCATCCGGCACCTGCCCATGTCCCATCGCAAAAAGTTTCCCTTCCCCCAAGCCTCCATGGGATGCGCACAAGCACCCAATGGCGCATGCGCACACTTCAGTTAAAAAAAACCACAACCCCCGCCGCGCCACTTCTTTGCCGTGCTGCAGGATTTACGTATGAATGGCATCTACCCCCGAACCACGGGACATCGGCAGGATGTTTGATCCGGCGGCCGCGCGGTAGTTCGCTCCGGGGCAAACAGCCACGCCTCCCCCCTGCGATATCCGACCCGTGTGACCGGGGCCTGTGACAGGGTGGGATAGTTCTTCAGCATTACTAGGGTGGCTCTGTCAGTAAAGGCAAGTAGAAAGGAAGGGAAGTGGATGGGGCCATCATAGCAGTTAACAAGTAAAATCCAATACAAACATTCTTTGGGAAGAGTCAATTTACAGCTGTCCTATGAAGAAGGTCTCTTGCCTGCTGCCTGTCCTACCTCTGAAAGCTCCATCAGTGACAGCTGGAAACTGGAGAATGTGGTTCCTCAGCGGAGCAGGATCCGGGCATGACTGAGGGCTGCCTGGTGTCTTTCTGGCCTCCCTTTGATGGTGCCATCATTGGTGCTTGGAAACTGGAGGAGGTAGTCCCATAGCTGAGCAGGATCCAAGCATGATTGAGGGGTGCCTGGCTGCTTCCCAGGTTCCTTGCAATGGATCCATCACTGTCCGTTGGGAACAGGAGGGTATGAATGCTCAGCAGAGTAAGATCCAAACTGAAAAGTACTCGGTTGGATACATCACGACTCAGACAACGACATAAGGAACACGTGTTTACTCAGTACTTCACACTACAAAAGACAAAGACAAACGGCCAAGTGGCCAACTATATACATATCCAAGGGAACTCCCCTGGATCCCATTGGGGGGTTTGAATCTCCCGCCAAGGTTTCTATTGGTTCCCCTATTGGACCTTAGGAGCCTAGCCTCTATTGTTCTTTAGGAATCAAGCTCTGCATGCCTGGCCACCGCCTGGTGGCAGTTCCCAGGACACAACACAAACATTCTGGAAAGCTCCCTGACTGTTCCCTGTCCTTCCTCTGATGGCCAGCAGTAGGTGCAGCTATGATTGAGGGGTGCCTGGCTGCTTCCTGCCCTCTGTGTTTGGCATTTTCCTGTTAAATATTTTCCCCTTCCATCCAAAAATAGTATAAATAGGTAAGGCATTTTGTTTTCCAGTTCAATTACTTTCTGAAGCTTTTAGTGCTTCCAATAACTATGTGAATGATGAATTGGCATAAATAAAAACACTTACTTGGCGCTGCGTGATCTCCAACTCCCATTCCCCAGAGCGAGTGAGCTTTGGGCTGCTGACATTTGAATGCACGCTTTTTGAACGCTTCAATCTCCCTGGCTGAAATTCACTGGCAAAGTAGGATTGGGGCCTTCACATCCATTCACTGTTCCATTTAGCTTTCTAGTAACGTTTGGCAGATGTCTCCTGGGGGAACGCGCTGTTCCAAATGGTAAGAGCTTTCAGGGCTGTGATTAAGATTAATAACCTTGTGGGCACACATTTTCACACACTGGCTTTATTTTAGACAGACATAACCAGATGTGCCTTCACAGAGCTCTTACTCTGTCTACTGTGCTTATTTTACCCCTAGCAAACACAAATTGGAAATGCACTGATACATCCTCATCTTTGCATGTAAGCGCTGCACGTTTTGTTTGCTTTCTTGAAAAAAAGAGACAGAGAAAGAGAGAGAGAGCTTCATTTATTAAATATATTTCCTGCATTTTCAAGTAAATTGCCTATACTCTGTGTACACAGTATCAGCAGAATATAACCGTGGAACAAATGCACATCGTTGGCATTAATTTGCTTGATATTTATCTCATCTAATATGTAAATTAAGATGCTGCAGCAGTCATTAGCATGATCTAATGTTTCCTTTAAGCTAAGCAAAATCTCTAGCCGATGAAGGAAATAACTGTACTCGTCTCCGGAGCTAATGGTGGTCTTATCGGCTTTTGCTTTGTTAAGAACTGGGAAGTTGGCACATTAAAAAAGGATGTAGACAGTTGCATAAAAGAAGAATTTAAAAAGGAATCCCTTGCTTTATTACAAAGCCAGTGAGAGTTCCCAAAGGGATCTGTGGGCTCCCAAAGGTTCCTGGGAAGCTTTGTGCATAGTTCCAGTTCCTCCTTGGCCAAGCCTTTCCTTGAGATTGGGGTTGGTTTCTTTGAAAGCTGTGTTGAGTGCCACACTAGGAAATCTTCAATGAATATCAGCTGTCTCTGCCTCTCCAGGATAGGGTTGCCAAGTTGTTGCACTCGCCGCAGCGGGGGAGTCCTGGGTGGCGACTGGAGCGCGCGTGCAAAGCGCGCACATGCCGCACGCACGTCACCTGGAAGTGACGTTAGGACGCCGGGCACGCTGGGGGCGGGGCCACGACCATCGGAGGGAAAACCATGTTTTTCCTCTTAAAAAGGAATCCCTTGCTTTATTACAAAGCCAGTGAGAGTTCCCAAAGGGATCTGTGGGCTCCTAAAGGTTCCTGGGAAGCTTTGTGCATAGTTCCAGTTCCTCCTTGGCCAAGCTTTTCCTTGAGATTGGGGTTGGTTTGAATGAATATCAGCTGTTTCTGCATCTCCAGGATGACCAGAAGATATTAGCATTCCCTTGGTGGGGTGTTTCTCTAGCAAAAGGGGGTCAGCAACCTTTTATGTAATGAGAACCATAAGCTGTGGTCACATGAGCAGTTTGCCACAATATAGTAGCATTACATTTGTAGATTTAAAGAGCACGATCAGACAACAACATCTGCCTTTCGTGCCCCAGTCATTGGTACCCCACTTTGCCTCTCTTTGAAAACAGAGTAATCAGGCACCGAGGAAGGTCCAGTATTAAGGGATGCCAGTGCTTCCACCCCACATTTCCTGATGTCTAAACCCCCCTGCTGCAAAGTCAAGCTGTTTAGGAAGTCTGAACCTTCCCTTCCATTTCCACCTCCTTTGTTGTTGTTGTTTTTTTTAATCAGGTAGCTATGTGCGCATAAGCAAACAATCGCCCCTGGCGTTGTCAATCATTGCGGTCAAGTAGTCATTCTGGATTGGGAGTCCCTGGGGGAGTTGTTTTCAAGCATCAACCCTCCAACCCCTCTTCCTGTTTCTAACACAAGGGTAAATGCAGTGATATCAATGGGACTACTCCAATTTAAATCTGCGCCCCCCCCATTCCATGGAAGAGAGGTGAAGGGAAGGAGGCTGAGAGGGGCCAGAGTACTTGGCAGAAAGATTGTGGAGCTGTCAAAAAGGAGCCAGAGCTTTGGATACACGCTTATGCGCATGGGTGAAAGACAAAACAGAAGAAGAAGAATGCCACAACAATCTGAATGATGGACCATGGGGTGAGCACGCAGTGAAGCCAGTTCAGGGTAGGATGTCTAATCAAAACTTCCCACAACTATTTAAACTGCCACACATAGAGACACAGCCAGATCGTGCCAAGCCTCCAGTGTGACCACAGCCAAAGTGTGTCAAAATTCAGAACAAGAGATCAACCGGGAGCCCATTTAAGAACGTCCAGTTGCATCCTTGAAAATAGCCAGCTTAACACTACTGACGAATAACATGTTGATTAATAATCCAGAAAAGTGTTTTTTCCCCCAGACCATACATTGTTTGTTATTAGGGAGTGGCACATACAAGATCTCTCAATAAATCATAAATATACACAGGATCACCTTGCAGAACTGTTTTAGTATATTGGCACAAATCAGCGCATGGTCAGCACTTGGCTTACTGGCAGATCTTCACTTTTCTGTAAAGGAACCCCCCTCCCCTTTTGCTGGCAAGTCACAGCTGACTTAATGGCGATCCCATAGAGTTTTGAAGGCAAGAGGCATTCAGAGGTGGTTTGACATTGCCTGCCCCTGCATAGCGACCTTGGACTTCCTGGGTGGTCTACCATCCAAGTAGGAACACTGCAATGGTCAACCCTGCTTAGCTCCCAAGATCTCAGGAGACTGGGCTTGCCTGGGCTATCTAAGTCAGGGCAAAGGAAGCCCTTTAGTCCCGTAAAAATTGTTGCTTGCTATTCCCAACACATACTGTTCACTTTAGCATCCCACCCATCCCTCCAATATACCTTAACAGATAGATATGATTGGCTTTTCAAAAGAGGCATATTTGATTCCACAGTAAGCTCAGAAACATCATCACCGAGTTTTTGGCAGCTTCATCCCTTCTAGCCAGCTTTGCTTCCTTCCGGCTGAATGGATAGTTCTGCCAAGCCACTTGAAAGCCTCCAGCAGCCAAATTTCCAGCACCATATTCTATTAAAACTCAAGCCTAAAGGTAACTTTATAATTTCCAGTTAACCACATTCTATTTCCCGATATTGGGGAAGCGGAGTTCCTCGAAGCAGGTAATTAATAACCTCATAGCCTAGACCTTGCTAGCAACCTGAACACGAGGAAAAAGTTCTATGGGTGGAATCTAGGATTTTGAACTTCCAGCTTGGGCCTAGAGAACTCATGGGTTTACAACAGATCTTCAGAGAGAGATCAGTGCCTCTGCACAACATGGCAGCTAAGAAGGGCGGAGTCTATGGCATTACACCCTGATGAGGTCCCTCCCCTCCTCAAACCCTGCCCTCTGCAGGCTTCATCCCCAAATCTCCAGGAATTTCCAAAGCTGGAGCTGGCAACCCTAGGGAATCTCTTCCAAATAACACCTTTTGTTTTGTTTCCTGGGTGTATAC
The DNA here is from genome assembly GCF_001447785.1 of Gekko japonicus. Classification (NCBI taxonomy): domain Eukaryota; kingdom Metazoa; phylum Chordata; class Lepidosauria; order Squamata; family Gekkonidae; genus Gekko; species Gekko japonicus. Next base: position 102,708 of record NW_015174322.1, on the reverse strand, counting down.
TCAGTATATGTTTGTGCTTCAAAATACTAAGATGCTAAAAAAGGAAATGCATTTTGAAGAAATGCCTCTTTATGCATTAATGGTGTGCCAGAGGGTAGCCACGTTAGTCTGTCGTAGCAAAACAAAAGTCCTGTGGCATCTTAAAGACTTTGCAAGATTTATTCTTGCGTGAGCTTTCCTGAGCCAGAGTTCACTTCTTCAGATCAGAGCTGCCAGCCCTCCAGTGTGGGCAAGGAATTCCCTGCCTTCGAATACTGTTTCCTGCCATTGTTCCCAGCCATTGGGTTGATGGTGTGACATCACTTCTGGGGGAAATCCAGAAGTAATGTCACATCACGGACATGATGTCAGTCCTCTCTAGGAATCACCTACATGGAAGGGATGTCAGTCCTCTCTAGGCATCACCAGAAATTCTATGGTTTTACCATAGAGTTTCCAGCAATTCCAAGAGAAGGTGGGTGTCACATCACTTTTCCCCAGAAGTAACATCACTCCATCACTAACAGCTGCCTCCTCCATGTTCCCCTCCCCCGTCTCCTGCTTACTTCAGATGCTTAGTGGAAGGAAATTGTTCCATAGATTTTTGTTGTTGTTCAGTCGCACAGTCAAGTCCGATTCTTTACGACCCCATGGACCAGATCCCGCCAGGCCTTCCTGTCTTCCGCCATCCTCTGAAGTTTGTTCAATTTCATGTTCCATGGATATTTATAAGCAAATCCTGGGGCAGGGGGAGGGGGAGCATATTAGTTACTGATACTAGTTCATTTTTCTTACGTTCAGGATAAATTATACCAGTATAGTATATTGCACAGACATCAACCAATGTTTCAGGTTTGACTTTGAAAGATAGACTTCATGGAAACTGGATAGCGGATGAGGCTAGTTAGTTACGATGGCTCTCAGGGAGACCACTTTGAGTTCAGTGATGGAAGAAATAAATAAAGCCTGCAATTACTCCCCATTCTGCCATGCTGCAGTGGCCTCTTTTGATTGACAACTAGATTTCGAATGTTTGCCATCCTCCACCTGCCTGGTGGGGGTGGGAGAGGCTTTGAATATAAGGCTCTTGGTAGCTTCCTAAGGACAAGGAGGCTGAAGCTGTTGTCATTAAGGGCCTTGGTTTATTTCCATAAGTCACTAATTGTGTCAAGTGTCATTCACGTTGGCAAACTGGAGAGTTCCCCGAGCATAAATGCAGGGGGAATAAGGGAGGTCAGGATGAAGCAAGAAAAATGTTAGTTGCCAAAGTGAAAGAAAACAAGGGAGCAAAGGTCAAAGCTATCTGTTACCTTTGGGCTGCGTTAATTAGACACAAAGGTTAACCTACTAAGAGACTCTGGCAGAGATCCTTGTCCCTTCCACTGATGTGTAAGATGTCAGTTGAAGGAGGCATATTTTCAGCACACCGTTTCTCTAGCATGGATGAGATCAGAGCCACTGAGAGTAGAAGTCGATCGTCCTGGAAAAGGAAAACCAGAAAATGCTTAAAGAGGCAGGGCCACGAGGGCTGCCAAACTCCAGGTCGGACCTGGAGATCTCCTAGAATTACAACTGATCTCCAGACAACAGAGATCAGTTCCCCTGGGGAAAATGGCTCCTTTGGAAGGTGGAGTCTACAGCATTAGACCCCACTGAGGTCCCTTCCCACCCCAAACCCTGCCCTCCACAGGGTTGACCCCTCGAAACCCCAGGAATTTCCCACCCCAAATCTGGCAACCCTAAGGGGCACTGAGATGAGTGTTGGTACAAAATTTCGGCTTTCTTTCTTTTAAAAAAAACCCATTTACAATGCAATCCTTAACAATGTCACACCCTTCTAAATCCATTGAAATCAATGGGCTTAGAAGAGTGCGACTCTGTTTTGGTTTGCACTACTGGAAAAGAAGCCTGAGTAGGTCTACTCTGAATCCTACTCAGGTCTACTCAGTCGACCCCATGGACCAGATCCCGCCAGGCCTTCCTGACTCCCGCCATCCTCTGAAGTTTGCTCAATTTCATGTTCCATGGATATTTATAATCAAATCTCGGGACAGGGGGAGGGGGAGCATATTAGTTACTGATACTAGTTCATTTTTCTTACGTTCAGGATAAATTATACCAGTATAGTATATTGCACAGACATCAACCAATGTTTCAGGTTTTACTTTGAAAGATAGACTTCATGGAAACTGGATAGCAGATGAGGCTAGTTAGTTACGATGGCTCTCAGGGAGACCACTTTGAGTTCAGTGATGGAAGAAATAAATAAAGCCTGCAATTACTCCCCATTCTGCCATGCTGATTATAAAACATATGTGAAAGCCATCTCAGTCTGCAGTGGCCTCTTTTGATTGACAACTAGATTTCGAATGTTTGCCATCCTCCACCTGCCTGGTGGGGGTGGGAGAGGCTTTGAATATAAGGCTCTTGGTAGCTTCCTAAGGACAAGGAGGCTGAAGCTGTTGTCATTAAGGGCCTTGGTTTATTTCCATAAGTCACTAATTGTGTCAAGTGTCATTCACGTTGGCAAACTGGAGAGTTCCCCGAGCATAAATGCAGGGGGAATAAGGGAGGTCAGGATGAAGCAAGAAAAATGTTAGTTGCCAAAGTGAAAGAAAACAAGGGAGCAAAGGTCAAAGCTATCTGTTACCTTTGGGCTGCGTTAATTAGACACAAAGGTTAACCTACTAAGAGACTCTGGCAGAGATCCTTGTCCCTTCCACTGATGTGTAAGATGTCAGTTGAAGGAGGCATATTTTCAGCACACCGTTTCTCTAGCATGGATGAGATCAGAGCCACTGAGAGTAGAAGTCGATCGTCCTGGAAAAGGAAAACCAGAAAATGCTTAAAGAGGCAGGGCCACGAGGGGCGCCAAACTCCCAGGTCGGGAGATCTCCTAGAATTACAACTGATCTCCAGACAACAGAGATAAGTTCCCCTGGGGGAAATGGCTCCTTTGGAAGGTGAAGTCTACAGCATTAGACCCCACTGAGGTCCGTTCCCTTCCCACCCCAAACCCTGCCCTCCGCAGGCTTGACCCCCCAAAACTCCAGGAATTTCCCACCCCAAATCTGGCAACCCTAAGGGGCACTGAGATGAGTGTTGGTACAAAATTTCTGCTTTCTTTTTTTTAAAAAAACCCCATTTACAATACAATCCTTAACAATGTCACACCCTTCTAAATCCATTGAAATCAATGGGCTTAGAAGAGTGCGACTCTGTTTTGGTTTGCACTACTGGAAAAGAAGCCTGAGTAGGTCTACTCTGAATCCTACTCAGGTCTACTCAGTGGGACTTACTACAAGGAAAGCGTTTACAGGGTTGCACTGCTGAAGACTTCTAAAGAGAACCGGATCAGGAACTCCAGAGTCATGTGACAGGAAGTGGAAGGGCAAAAGATTATTTATTAGGATCTTTATTGTGCCCTTCCTACAAGGCGATTCTACCCTGGTCTCTTCCTATTCCATGCTCACTGAACCTTGTGAAAAGACAGTGGTTGGCCCAAGATTACCCAGTCAGATTCATGACAAAGTAAGGATTTGAATGCAGGTCTTACCCCTTATAGCCCAAGATATTATACCACACTGACTCATAGAACTGTAGAATCACTCAATCACAGAGTTGGAAGGGGGCCATACAGGCCATCTAGTCTTACCCTCTGCTCAATGCAGGATCAGCCTAGAGCATCCCTGAAAAGTGTTTGTCAAGCTGCTGCTTAAAGACTGCCAATTAGGGGGAGCTCACCACCACTTCCCTAGGCAGCCAATTCCACTGTTGCACAGCTCTTACTGTGGGAAAGGTTTTTCCTAATACCCAGCCAGTACTTTCCCACCCTCAATTTAAACCCATTATTGCAAGTCCTATGATCCTCTGCTGCCAACAGGAACAGCTCCCTGCCCTCCTCTAAGTGAAAGCCCTTCAAATACTTAAAAGAGAGCAATCATGTCCCCCTTCAACCTCCTCTTCTCCAGACTGAACATTCCCAAGTCCCTCAGCCTTTCCTCATAAGGCTTGGTTTCCAGGCCCCCGATCATCCTTGTCACTCTCCTCTGCACCTGCTCCATTCTGTCCACATCCTTTTTGAAGTGAGCCCTCCAGAACTGCCAGGTGTGGCCTGACCAATGCAGTGTACAGTGGAACCATGACATCTTGCGACTTGCAATATGGATGTTATGTTTACAAAACTTTCTAAAAGAACTGAGAAAACTAGTTCAGTCAGGCTGCATTCAAATCATGCCTTTGAAGAAATCAGGGCCAGGGATATTCAAGTGTTCCCTCATTTCATTATACTTCTCCCCCCCACAACCATTTTGGTCCTCTGCTTTTCACTGTCACTTCTGTAGATGCTCCAGCAATCTCACATCAATGTGCATGCTATTTATCAATATTAACTGTTCCAAGATATCACCATGCATTTACACTGGATAGATTTAACATGCCGCCATCTGCACTGATGACAGGAAGGTATCAAAACATTACATCTAATTGCAGATTTTGTCCCTGCTCTGATAACTTGATTGAAACACCAGCTTACGTGTTACTTCATTGTAAATTGTATGTACAGGCATACTTGGATTTACTGGAAACTTATTGGTTAACAATAAGTGACCAGGCAGAGATCTCAGGCGGAAAGCTGGTATTCCTGCAGCAGAGGGTAAACCTAGTGGCAGGAAGCCTCCTGATGGACAGGATCTGGTGGGACATCCAGTCCATAAGCTGTGACTGGATAATGGTCTTGGTGGCAGTGCCAGGAGGAGAGGGAGTTCCTTTGGGGACGAGGTGGCCAGACTGGGCTCAGGCTACTACGAGTGCGAGGCAAGTGGTGTGCCATTCCTGGAGATGGCCCATGGCAGAATCATGTTTCGACATGGTGTAACCAGAACCAGGTGAGGTTAACCATGTTTATTTTACTTTGCCCTCAGGTCACAGCTGAATTATGGCGACCTCGTAGGGTTTTCAAGGCAAGTGACGTTCAGAAGGGGTTTGCCATCTCCTGCTTCCACATTAGGGCTGGGCACAAACCAGGAAAATGTGGTCCATGGTATGTCCAGTTTGTGAGCCACAAACCATCAAGAACTTTTAGGCTCCAAATGAACCGCTGTGGTATGTGAGGTTTGTGATGCGGTAGAACACCCCCTCCCCTGTGTGCTAGACACCAAGCTCACCGGGGATCTCTGAATGACTATCCTCTATCTGGCCTCCAAGTTTGGTGAAGATTGGATTGATGGTGTCTGAGTTACAGCCCTCAAAAAATGGTGCCACCAGGAAAGTGTTTTCTGGGGGAATGACAGTGTCTGATTTACAGCCCCAAAAAAGATGGCGCCACCAGGAAAGTGTTTTCTGGGGGGATGACAGGTGCAGGTTCAGGAGGTCAGGAGTGTATAGAATGGACCCTGTGGAAGCTAGAGTCATCAAACTCTCACGGGACCTCCCCCTGATGCTCCTCTATAGACCCTCCAAGATATGTGCAGATTGGATTTAGGAGGTCTGAGTTATGCCCCCCCACAAAGCAGATGCCCCCAGAAAAGTGCTTTTGGGGGAAATGTCAGGCACAGGTCAACAGTGTCTAGAATGGGCCCCTTGCAAGCTACGTACACCAGACATACAGGGAACCTCACCCTGCCTTTGAAGTTTGGTAAACATTTTGATTGAGCAGAGACAGTCCATCTGGCAATGTATTCATTCACAAACTGCCAGGAACCTCTTGAAAGTTCATGGAAAGTTTGTGCTAGTTGACCTGCCATGAACTTCAGTTCGCGAACCATGAAATGGCCAAAATTAATCATGAACTTGAGTTTGTGAGCCAGTTCACACCCATGATCCTGGTATTCCTTGGAGGTCTCCCGGATAATAGCTAGGGCCAACCCTGCTTGGATACTTTCTGACTTGAGTGTCAGCATCATCCTTTCTGGCTATGGAGTCATGGCCCTTGCCTGGCTTGCTGCGCCTGCCTGTCCTTCAGGTGAGCCAAGAGACCCCAGGCCCCGTGACATTGAATGACTGTTTTGTGCAGTGTACAGTCGTTTCAGAGTTTTAATTAATATGCAATTAGATAATGAAATTCTTCTTTGTAATTTATCCTAACCCTTCCTCTAAGGAACTCAGGAAAGCATATATGATCCCTTCATTGTATTGTCTAAAGACATGGTGAAATAGGCAAAGACACAGAAACTGGCTAAAAGCCACCCAATGAGTGTCGGAGCACTAAAAAGATCTCAACCCAGGTCAGACTCCAAGCACAAGCCATGACATCAGCTCTCAGCAAACTGGTGACTGACAAACCAGTTGCTCATGAAAACACAGGCATTCCTCAAAGCTGTGAGAGAAGCACAAAACATGATTCTCCCCCCCCCCCTGAGTTTGTACTGATGTTAAGGTAATTATTTTTGGCTCTGTGTTTCCGGAATCCAGAGAGTAGGGTGTCAGGTTCAGCCATCTATGTAAAATAGGAACTTGCTTTGCACTGTTTCCATATCAGCCCAAGAAGCCGAACTAATAAGTTTAGCTGATAAACACATCAAAGGGAGCATGTCTAAAGCAATAAACAGTTCCTGTGGTTGTGGGGCTCTCGATGCAGGATGGGAGATTTCTTTTTTTTGGCTGAGCTTTGATGTGGTTATGATTCTAATGAAAGGAGTCGTCGATTTTTATTTCTGTTTCCACATCTCCATTGCCTGCCAGAGTTCTTTGGACTGGATGAATAATGGGTTAATAACACACAGTGGATTGTTTCATCTCCGGTTTGGGGACATGGAGAGGTAGCCGGGATTGTCGTTTCCCCCTTCTGAGAAGTCTTATGCTCCTTTCCTCTCATGGAAAAGAACTGTTTGTGCAATTCATCTTTGCAGGAATAACAATTGCGGCAAGAACCAATCGGCTTTCTGTGAAATAGTTCAGACATGCATATGGATGTCTCCCCTCCCCCCCAAATAGGACAAAATTAGCACAAAATCTGCATCTACTAATTCACAGCTTTACTTGCAATTTAATTTACACACAATTACTACAAATAAAAAGGTAGCTCAGCCTCTAACCGGTTGTCTGATACCCAGGGGTCATTTCCTAGAAATAGAGCTAGGGGAACTCATTAGCATAACTCATTAGCATATGCCACACCCCCTGCCATCACCGGAAGTGTGTCATAAGGCCACACCCCCCCCCCCCAATGGCCCCCGCCGCTGCCGGCCTTGCAGCTCCACTGCCGAGCCCCATGAGGGGCCCGGTGGTGGACCTGCAAGGCCAGCGGGAGTGCAAGGAAGCCCCGCGAAGGCCCTCCCTGGCCCCAGGCAGGCAGGGGTGGGGAGAGGCAGGGAGGAAGCAACTTACCCTCCCTCTTCTCCTGCCTACTCCTGGATGAATGAGGGCCGGAAGCGGGGCGGCCGGAAGCAGGGGGCGGGGCTTCGTCATGTGCCCCGCCTCCCGTACCTCACCCGGGGGAACTGCGATCCCCCGCAATCCCCCCCAAAATGACCTCTGCTGATACCTGTGAACAAGGGTTTCTCAGGGCCCCTTGCGTTCCCTTCTGACGGCTTCTCTTCTTTCATACACCCCAATCAGCCAGGTTAGACTGGGCACACCTTCTTCCCGCTGAAGGTAGCTCTTGATATCCCATGGCTGCTCAGGAATTGATCCTTCACAGCCACTTCAGCCCTATGATCAGATAGAAGCGGGACTTGAACATATCAGAGGGCAGGCGTCAAAAAGAGGACTGACCCTCTGAAAAAGAGGAGCTGGAAGGCAGGCCTCAAAAAGAAAAGAGGGAGACATTTTGTTGGAATATACAAGGTCTATAGTACACCTAGGAGCTGCGGTGGCTCAAGTGGTTAAGACGCTGAACTGCAGGCTGTGGAAGGTCAGTAGTTCAGCAGTTCGAGACCCGAGTTGCCGCATGATGGAGTGAGCTCCCGTCTCTAGTTCCAGCTCCTACCAACCTAGCAGTTCGAAAGCAAGAAATTGCAAGTAGATAAATAGGTACCACTTCAGTGGGAAGGTAACAGCGTTCCATGTGCCTTGGTGTTTAGTCTTGCCGGCCACATGACCACGGAAACGTCTTCGGACAGCGCTGGCTCTTCGGCTTTGAAACGGAGATGAGCACCGCAACCCTAGAGTCGGACTCGACTGGCTTTCGAGCAAGGGAACCTTTACCTTTTTTTATAGTACACCTACTGGAGGAAGATCAGACGAACAGCCTATAGGGGACAACTGAAGGACTGCTTGTTAGCATAGTTAGATTAGGGACTTCCCACAGTTTTAAATTATGTCCTTCCTGTCTCCTGATTGGCTCTTTGGAGACTCCCTGCTTCAACTGAGCCTTCCCCCTTCATTCCCGCCTCTCACAGCAGTTAGACAGTTAGTTAAGCCCTTCTCCCTCTCCTCTCCTCTATCAGAGGTTATTTTTTCTTTAATAAACTGAGTTATTTTCTTTAAACAGTTGGTGCTCTACTCGTCTGCATGTTTAAACTCTGGCAACACATTTAAGGTTGTGAATCTCCAGGTGTGGCCTGGAAATCTTCCAGAATTACAATTGATCTGTGGACCAAGGAGATCAGTTCCCCTGGAGAAAATGGCTGCATCGGAGCTAGACTACATAATTATACCCTGCTGAGGCCCTTCCCCTCCCCAAACCCCACCCTCTCTAGTCTCCACCCCCAAGATCTCCAGGAATTTCCCAATCTAGGGTTGCTAGCTCCATGTTGGGAAGTCTCCGGAAATTTGAAGGTGGAGCCTGGAGAGGGTAGTCAGAGGACCCTCAGCATTGCATAATTCTATAGAGCTGAACCTCCAAAACAGACATTTTCCCAGGGGAACTGATCTCTGTAGTCTGGGGAATCGGTTCTAATTTTATGAGATCTCCAGGCCCCACCTGTAGGTTGGCAACCCTACCTGAGCAAGGCCTTTGGAAAGAACTCCCTGAGCCTGCCCGGCAAGACAGAAAGGCACCCACACTACTTTCGTTTTGTAGCAGGTATAAAATGGAATCGCTCATGAGGGCATTCCAATTTTTATTTACTTCATTAATAGTTGTCGGGTCTTGGGGCTGTTGGGTGCAAGCACAGTGAGGCGGGATCCTCCCGGATGTGACTTTTAGCAAGCTGGCTCAGCTTTGGCCTCAGATAGCAAAGGGGGAGGGGTTTTTTTACAAGCACCCTATTCCTTCTCCCCTGCTCACGGTGGCCCAGCTGCTCTTCCGGAATCTCTGGGTTTTGCCCACGCATTTCCTCCCTGGCCTGCCCCACATCTGCTGCTTAAGTCCTCCCCCTAGGGGCAGACCATCACTGGGCTCTCCAATGCCCCCTTTTCTGGGTAGGACTTGAGTGGTCAACAGCCCTCCTGTCCAGTAGACACCTCCCCAGCCCCGCCCTCCTGCCTTACCCTCAGCATGGGGTGTGGTTGCTGTCCCCGTCTCCAGCCTCCCTTCCCTTCCGGTGTGCTCATTGCTCCTGGTGCTCCCATTTCCTTCCCTGTTGCTGTCATCTGCCTCGTCCATGCCCAACCACCACTCACAGGAGGAGAGGTCCACCCGTCTCCCTCCTGCCCTGAATGAATAGCTCCATGGCTCTGGAAACACTCCCCCACTCCCCAGGGTCTCGCAACCCATTCCTTCATTGGGTGATCACCCAGTCTCCTTCCTGGCTGGTAACTGTGAGTGCAACCCCCAGACAATACCCAGTTCTTCTTTTCCATTGGGGATCCAAAGCTGCTTACATTGTTTTGGCCTCCATCATCTGCATAACAAACCTGTGGGTAGGTTAGCCTGAGTGTGTGAGAGTTGCCAAAGGTCACCCAGCAGGCTTCCACAGAAGAGTGGAGATTCAAACCTGGGTCTCCCAGATCCTAGCCCAACACTCTCACCACTACACAGCATTTGTTGTTGTTCAGTCGCACAGTCGAGTCTGACTCTTCGCGACCCCATGGACCATCTCCCACCAGTCCCTCCTGTCTTCCGCCGTCTTCTGAAGTTTGCTCATTTTCATGTTCGTTGCGTCGATGACACTGTCTAACCATCTCATCCTTTGCCGTCCCCATCTTCTTTGACCTTCAATCTTTCCCAGCATCAGGGTCTTCTCCAGTGAGTGCTCCCTTCTCATTTGGTGGCCAAAGTATTTGAGCTTCAGTTTCATTATCTACGCAGCATGGTGTCTCTTTATTTTTTCTAAAAGCATGGTTTGAATTCCTGTGGAAACTCTCAAGGAAGTGCCATTGATTTAGATGCAGCCAGCTCTTTCACTCAGTCTTGCCCAATGCCCCTTCTTACTGCACCCATAAGCACCACCATAGCCTTTTTTGTTGGTCAAAGGGGACCCTTCCTTTCACCGGGTGTTTCAGTAGGAAAGACCCTATATTGGCTGTGCTGCACTTGCACTTTATTATACAACACTGCCACATCTAAATGGTTTTAACTGTATTTATTTAATTGGAAATGAGCTGAGCTATTTCATTGAGTTGTATTTTATGTATGTATTTCTGCTGGTTTTATAATTGTTGTAAGCCGCCCTGAGCCGCTTTGGTGGGAAGGCGGGATAGAAATCTAACAAATAAATAAATAAATAAATAAAAATAATTTTTACCAGCAGAACACCTCATTGGCTCCAGCCTAATTGGTATTGGTAGTTTTTCTTAAATTCTTTAAAACAAAACAAAATCCTGTAATCTGCTTGGAATTTCTTAAAGGAAAGCAGAGTAGAAATGAAATAAACATATTCAACAGCATTTTAAAAGAACCAGAACAAAGTCAGCAACTAAAACCAGATGAATCCAAACCAACCATAGATGAAATCAAACCCAAGTGTGTGCTTTATTCAGGGGTCATTTCGTAGAAAAAGAGCTAGGGGAACTCATTAGCATAACTCATTAGCATATGCCACACCCCATGCCATCACCGGAAGTGTGTCATAAGGCCACACACCCCGCCCCCAACGGTCCCGGCCGCCAGTGCCGGCCTTGCAACTCCACTGCCGAGCCCCATGAGGGGCCCGGCGGTGGACCTGCAAGGCCGGCGGGAGTGCAAGGAAGCTCCGCGAAGGCCCTCCCTGGCCCCAGGCAGGCAGGGGTGGGGAGAGGCGGGGAGGAAGCAACTTACCCTCCCTCTTCTCCTGCCTCCTCCTGGCTGAATGAGGGCCGGAAGCGGGGCAGCCGGAAGCGGGGGGCGGAGCTTCATCATGTGCCCCACTCCCCGTACCTCACTCAGGGGAACTGTGTTCCCCCGCGTTCCCCCCCCCCCGAAATGATCTCTGGCTTTATTGCAGACTCTTGTCATCATCATGCTTTCCTATGGCAAACCCCCCCTCCCCAAATCTAAGGCCATTACGGAGACCAGGTCACCTTTGCAGTGGTGTTTCTAATCTCCCTCTTTTACTAAAGGGAGAAATGCAATACTGAGAACATTAGGGGGCTTTGGCAAAAACAATGCTATCCATCACAAAGATTGAGAAATTACTTCCAGAGGGTACTAAAGCAAAGAAGTATGATTTATAATTAATGCTTAATGGGGGGACTAGATAGAAGCTGCAGTGTGTTAACGCCGCACAAAGAATTTCCTTGCTTGCATCAGCTGGGGTAATATTATACACACAAAAACGCATGTGCGCATGCACACATACACACATGTTGCAATAAAACACAAAATCCCCAAATAATAGGCAAGATCCTCCCCCTGCTTACCTTTAAAGTCTCACTGGATAATTTTTAAAAGGATAATGGGTTTTTATTGAATTTGTATGGTTCAGAGCATGTTGATTCCTGTATTTTTATTTTGCAGCCTTCGGCAGAGTGCTATATATGATAGGCAGATGGCTTGGCTCAGGGGGGGTCAAATTGATTTTGCAAGCACTGAAATGAAATTCACTATTACTGTACATTTATTTGCAAATCAACTTTAAAAAACTGTGGCACAAAAAACTGGTCACAGGGAAGGGGGGGAAATACAATATATATTCTGAGGATGGATGTCTCATCGGATATTTTCTGAGGAGGAGGTGTGGTACCCTTGGTGTAATAATAATAATGATAACAACAACAACAACAATAGATTTGAAAAGAAAAGTATTATAAAAAGAGATTGTTCATAGTAGAGTATGTCAGTGTTCTCTAAATGCCTTACCTAGGGTTCTCCTCTTTGATGGTTGGTTAGAAGTACTAGTTTATGTCACAGCAGGAGTTTCCGTCTTAGAAGAGAGTCCCATTTTTTCACTTGTCTAGCTGATCTCTTCCAAGTCAACTGTGTCATGCTACCAATACATTCATCAACACATCACCGCCCTCTTTTGGAATTCAAGCCATGGACACAGCTGTTTCTCATCAAGCCCCTTGTGCTATCTGCTTGAAGGGGTCCTAATTAAATCCTTTTTCAACTGGTACAGGAGGGGGCGGGGCTTTTCCTCTTAGTCCTCCGAATGTTCAATTGTTCATTGTACAAACTGCAGCAGGGCTCATTATTCCCTTTTATGATGATGTAGAACAAAAGTTTGGGTGCTGTATCCGGGCAATTTTATTGGATGGACAGTTTTGTTCTTTGCCACTACTTTATTGGAACTGGCAATGCACTTAAGAGCCTCAAGAGAGGCTGTGGGTAAAAAGATAACTGCTATCCACATCTGCTAAATGATGTGTGCTTTGTTTTCCTAGTTTTAGCTTCCTGGGTTTTGTTTTGTTATTAAATATCTGGGACTATTTTTTAACCTAAAGTTTATGTACACCACGTTAACTCTACCAGTATGAAAGAGACCATATTTTCTGCTTTAAAAATATAAGAATGCAAAAATGTTTGGGCATTGTCCATTGTAAGTATTTCTGGACACACCTCAGCATCATTATCAGCAAATAAGTGTAACTTTAAAACCATGTCGGAGGCGTGATCTAATACCAGCCCTGCTTCCATTTTTAACATGCAGCCTGATGAAGATTTCTGGAGAACGCAAAAGCTTGCACAATGTGTTGGATTATTTTGGTTGGCCTTAATAAAGGGGTATTATATGGACATGGTTTTTGGAAGAGCAAGATTCGAGTCCAGGCACCTTAAAGGCCAATAAGGTTTCCATGGTACAAGCCCACAAGAGTCAAAGGGCACTTTGACTCTCCAAAGCTTATCTCCTGGAAATCTCATTGGTTTCTAAGGTGCTACTGGACTCAAAGAGTGATTAACACATGGAATTCACTGCCACAGGAAGTGGTGGCGGCTACAAGCATGGATGGCTTCAAAAGGGAATTAGATAAGCATATGAAGCAGAGGTCCATCAGTGGCTATTAGCCACAAGGTATAGATAGGGACTCTGGGGCAAGTGATGCTCTGTCTTCTTGGTGCTTGGGGGGGTCAACAGTGGGAGGGCTTCTAATGTCCTGGCCCCACTGGTGGACCTCCTGATGGCACTGGTATTTCTGGCCACTGTGTGATACAGAGTGTTGGACTGGATGGGCCTTTGGCCTGATCCAACATTGGCGTCTCTTATGTTCTTAAATTTTGCTTTCCTACTGCATAACAATGTGGCTACCCACCTGAAACTAACTTGGTTTTTTTTCCACAAGGTTGCCAGGTCTCCCCTGGCTACCACAGGGAGATTGGCGGGGGTAAGATTGTGAGATACAGGTTGGGAAACTCCTGGAGATTTGGGAATGGCGCCTGGGGAGGACAGACCTCAGTGGGGTACACTGCCATAGAGTCTACCCTCCACAGCAGCCATTCTCTCCAGGGGGACTGATCTCTGTCATCTTGAGATGTGCTGTAATTCTGGGAGATTCCCAGGTCCCACCTGCAGGCTGGCAACCATAGGCGTGACTTTGAATTTCTCATCCCTGCTTGTTCGACCCCATTTTTAAATTTTGCTTCTTCCTTCTGTGACTCAAACCTATGATTCTTCAATTTTCAGACTCTTTTCGGCTCTCATGCACCATATATATTTTTAAATCATGAAATATGTCATTTTAACAAGCAAAAATGTCTCCAACATTTGATAAGGAGGCAGTGTCTAAAACATAAATAAATCAAACACCAGGTCTGTTACAGGAACTCGTATAGGTACAATTTCATACAAGCTGCAACTAAAAATCTGACAACATGCTTGCACAACACAAAGAACCGTACCAAACTCACAGTAAAAAGCAGCAAACTGAAGCTGTTGATACAAGTATAAAAAGGAACAAAATAGGGGCCATTTACTCATCCCAATTGGCAAACTTTCCATACAACCAGGATCCCTAAATGAGTTAGCAAGGTAAAAAACAAAATTACATCTATCCTTCAGTAATCTTAATTGTTTTTATTTGCCTCAGCTCACTCTGAAATTACAGGGTTTTTATTTTTTAAAAAATAGGCATTGAATCTACTCAAAGCAAAAGAACAACAGAGATTTAAAGAGACTAGAAGCTGGGCTCATTTTCACTTCTGAACCAGAAATGCTTTAATACTCCATGATCAAAATGAGTAATGTGCTTTTGATTCCAGCAAAATACCTACAGCCGTGCTTTGTATAATGTGAAGTGTGCTTCCTAGGGAGGTCATACAGCTGCCAGCAGGGATATGGCTTTCTCTGATGCAGGGATGAACAAATTTCTATCCAGTCTATTCATTTATTGTTCCAGTCCAATACATGTGGTTGGGCATAATGCTGACCTGGATTTGTCAGCAGAGAACAAGGGGAAAGTTATCTGAGAGTGGAGAAAATATCAGGTTTTTTCTTTCTTTCTTTCCATTTCATGTGGACAGTTCACTACCAGGTGAGATTTAGGCTCATAGGAAACTGGTTCTCTGGAGAACTGGATGACCCATTTGACTATGAAAACGATGCGGAAAAAAGCAACCACCTTTTCACTCAATGTACTAGAAGCCCCCATCCCCCATGACTTTTGTCCATGCAGCTCTCATGATGATTGAAATGGCTGGGAGGCCATTTAGCTGTATTCACTTTCCCAAGCCTATTTCAAATGTATCTTGGGGTAGACAAGTATTACACACACACACTTTTTAATGGCAGTGCGTTTTACAACTCTCAACACCTGTTTCAAATACCCCGAAGCCTAGATATACCCTTTCACGTGAGGCAAAATCAACTTTGGAGTAGATTCCCCCACCTTTTTACATATTTAATATTGCACACTGCTTCTGTAGAATGTTATTGGGGCCCCGGTCACACGGAGCATTAGCCAAGCTACAGGGACGGAAGATAGGTGGATTTTCCGGGCACGATCTCACCACCACATCTGGGAAGCATAGAGCTCCCGTGGCTCACCCGAGGCTTCCCGCCAAAGACGTGCGGTAAAAACCTAGTACCTCGGAGGTACTAGTTTCCAGAAACTGCAGGGCAAGGGCGGGCGTCTGATCACGGTTCCGGTGGTAGTTCTAGCACCCGCCCATGTCCCCTAGCAAAAAGGTTTTTTTTCCCAAGTCTCCACGGATGCGCACAAGCACCCAACGGAGCATGTGCACACTTTAGTAAAAAACACACACACACACACAACTGAGCAGCTCGCTAAGACTTGAGTCGTGAAGAGAAGAGGAGAGCAGCCAGAAGAAACGCAAGAGAGAAACAGATAGGGGGAAAGGGGGCAAGGCAGAAGAGAAAGCGGCTGAGGCGAAGCCCAGAAGGGGGGGGCTGCGGCGGCAGAGTAGGAAGTCTGCTTGGGGAAGGGGGGGCCAAGCCGGGAAGAGGTGACTAGGCACACGGGCGGTGTGAGGGAGGGGGTGTGCGCAGAGGCTGCGGGATCAGAGCCCCAGCACCCAAGGAGCCGAAGAGCCAGGAGGGCGGCACTCACCGTGGCCTCAAAGACAGGTGCTGGAGGAGAACCCTCAGCGCACGGCCCCCGCTTCTTTGCCCCGCGTGCGCAGAGGCTGCGGGATCGGAGCCCCAGCGCCCAGGGAGCCGAAGAGCCAGGAGGGCGGCACTCACCGTGGCCTCAAAGACAGGTGCTGGAGGAGAACCCTCAGCGCACGGCCCCCGCTTCTTTGCCCCGCTTCTTTGCTGTGCCGTGTGATCAGCACCTCCCCCTAACCACAGGACCTCCACGGGAGCTCCACAAGACGTCTGATCGCGCAACTGCGCATTATTTTGCCCCGGGGCAAACAGCCATGTTCCCCCCCCCGCGCATTTTCCAGCCCGTGTGACCGGGCCCCAGGTCATCTTTCTGTGGAAAGAGAGGAGGCCTATGTCTGTCTAGAGCACCTAACAATGCATTCTTGACTTCCATAGTCATGGGGGAGTGGACTCATGGGGGTATTTTTTAACACAATATCCCCAATATGTTACCATGTCTGGGGCAAAAAAAGCACCCTATTTGCAAAATCAGTTCAATTTAGGGTTTTCAGATGCCTGAAGGTTTTTTTGGGAGGGGTGTTTGGGGAGGGGGAGATTGCGAAGGAATTCGGTGTGGATGTAATGCTGTACACTCTGCCCTCTTGAAGCTGCCGTTTCATCCAGGGGAACTCATCTCTCTAATCTGGAGATCAGTTATAATTCCAGGAGATTGGTAATCCTGTCCCCCATTGTTTGGTGCTTGTTTATTTACAGACAGAAAACAAAGTGATAAAAACATAAGAAGAGCCCTGCTGGATCAGACCAGTGGTTCATTTAGTCCAGCATCCTTTCTCACACAGTGGCCAACCAGTTCCTCTGGACAGCCAACAACAGGGCAGAGAGACCAAGGCCTTCCCCTGACGTTGCCTCCTGGCTCTGGGATTCAGAGATTTAGTGCCTCTGAACGTGGAGGCTTGCCTCAGTCACAATGGCGAATAGTCATTGATAGACTTATCCTCCACGAATCTATCTAATCCTCTTTTAAACCCATTTTATCCCTGTGGCCATCACTGCATCCCACATTTTAATCACTCTCTGTGTAAAGTCATATTTCCGTTTGTCCAGCCTGAACCTACTGATAAGTGGCTGCATTTTGAGGAGGCGGGGACATTAGCAAACAATGTGCAAGTGACATGGTCCTTACGAGAAAAAGTTGTAGAGGTGCTTCTCTATGCATTTTGGCCCCCAAAAAAGTGCAAGGAGGAACTAATTCCATGCCAGAACATTGGTCGACAATGCTGGTCCGACCCCAGGGACTGCTAGATGCAAATAGTTTCCAAGCTGACCTTGGGGGTTTTCTGCATCACATGCTAGGCTAGTCCTGTCAATGGCCCTGGTTCTACATATGTAGAAAAACCCCAAATGCTGTAACAGTAAATGAATGAACTGGAGGGAAAACTGTTCATCCCTGCTTAAGGAAAAGCTCCTATACCCTACAGCAACTCTAAGCACCTCCCCAAGAATCCCACATCATTTTTCCAAGGCATTGTTGTAGGTATTTTGTGGAAATCAGAAAGCACATCACTGATTTTGATCATCTAATATTAAAGCATTGCTGATTCAGAAGCGAAAATGATGGTGGTTTCTTACTGATCTACATGGGTAGCAAACTCCTCTGAAGGAGCCAGATTGGCAGTGCAGCTGGCTTTAACTTTGGCCATGGCATCCATGGCAATGCCTTTTGGCGTCGTCTGGTGTAATGGTTAAAAGTGCAGACTCTAATCTGGGAGAACTGGGTCTGATTCCCCTCTCCTTCACATGCAGCTGCTGGTGTGGCCTTGGGTCAGTCACAAGTTCTCTCAGAGCTATTCTCTCAAGATTAGTCTTCAAAAGAGCTCTCTCGGCCCCACCCTCACAGGGTGTCTGTTGTGGGGATGGGAAAAGAAAGGAGATTGTAAGCCGCTCTGAGACTCTGGGCAAAGGGTGGGGTATAAATCCAATACCTTCTTCTCTCTCTCTCGTCTCTCTTTTACCTGGTTCAATTTGCACACCAGCTGCAATGCTTCCTAGAGAAACCATCTGGCCATAGTTCACATTCATTTAACTGGTCATTTTAAGAGTAGATTACTGTAACACATTCTACAGGGGACTGCCCTTGAAGGGGTTTTTTTTTAAACCTAAAATGGTCTAAAATACTGCAGCTGGGGTTCTGATGATGTCTGGCTGCGATCACACACGCCTTTAGATCCAACATAGGTGCGAATGCCTGACAGATCTAAAAGGAGAGATCAGACAGCAACATCTGGGAAATGTCCAACACTCAGCAGCAACCTATGCTGCTCCACCGTAGAAGCAGAGTTAAAAGACACCGGGGAAAGTCTGGCTCTAATGGGTTCCAATGGGGCACAGATGGACTTTCTCCTTTCTGATCACACAAGCACGCTCACATGCCATCAGGATGGTCTGATCAGGCCACCCGGGCTCAGTGCCGTTTCTCCCCCTCCCCTTGCAGTATGCACATCATCGCATACGCAATTCATCGTTTATGCGCATGGATAACAAATGGTTTTTAAAAAACCCAACTCACCCACAGGCACATCTGATCACACAGTGACGGGCTGAGCCCACAGCGATGGGCTGAGCCCACAGCGACGGGCTGAGCTCACAGCTACAAAGGGAGGTGTGATCTCGCAACTGCGTGTCAAATTCCTCTGGAGGGAATAGCCTTGCTTCCCCTCGGCTTCAGCTGGCACATGTGACCACAGCCTCTTTGTACACCTGTTTTAAAGGATCGACAGTGGCTTCCCTTGTGTTTCCAGGAACAATATTCTGGCTTTAGCTTTTGAAACCCTAAAGTGTTTGGGACTGGGGTGTCTGATGGAACTCCTGCCCTGCCTTTGGAGGCCTTGGTCTAGGTACCCCTGTCAGCTGAATGTAGGTGGGCAGTCACTGGGGAAAGCATACTCCATAGGGGGCCCTCAGGGCAGAGGTGCAATTCATCGTTTATGCGCATGGATAACAAATGGTTTTTAAAAAACCCAACTCACCCACAGGCACATCTGATCACACAGTGACGGGCTGAGCCCACAGCTACAAAGGGAGGTGTGATCTCACAACTGCATGTCAAATTCCTCTGGAGGGGGCTTCAGCCGGCACATGTGACCGCAGCCTCTTTGTACGCCTGTTTTAAAGGATCTACAGTGGCTTCCCTTTTGTTTCCAGGAACAATATTCTGGTTTTAGCTTTTGCATGCCTAAAGTGTTTGGGACTGGGGTGTCTGATGAACCTCCTGCCCTGCCTTTGGAAGCCTTGGTCTAGGTACCTCTGCCAGCTGAATGTAGGTGGGCAGTCACTGGGGAAAGAGCCTACCCAAGTCTGGCCCCAGGGTCTTCCTTGGGAAGAATGAACTGTAAAATCTGTATTTATCATTTCAGCATCAGACAGACTACAGCTTTGTATTTCAAGTTCCTTTTGGTTATTTGTACGGAATTTCAGAGGTTGTGGCTTCCCTGTACCATTTTTGTTGAAATCTGCACTTTGGATTAAATTGTTTGCTGATGCAAGATGGTCAAGATGTTGTTTTGGTTTAACAATATGCTGGGGGTTTATTGCGTTTTAGTGAGGGCTTGCAGTGGTTTATTGTTAAGATTTCTGCTGTTCTTACTGTTTAACACCAA
Organism: Gekko japonicus; assembly: GCF_001447785.1. Classification (NCBI taxonomy): domain Eukaryota; kingdom Metazoa; phylum Chordata; class Lepidosauria; order Squamata; family Gekkonidae; genus Gekko; species Gekko japonicus. The sequence goes on along the minus strand of NW_015174322.1, from coordinate 83,330 downwards.
CATGTGGCTGCTACAGTGGGTTTTTTTAATTTCAGCTTTTATGTAATGCGATTTGAAAAATTGTTTTAGTACTGTTAGTTGCCTTGAACATTTTAATGGAAAGGTTCCTCATGTAAATGAGGAAACAAAATCCTGGTACACCGAAAGTGGTGGAAAATCTAGGCTAGGAAACAGCAAATGACACAAAAATAAACACACGTGGATCCAATTGACACAAAGGATTTTTTTTTAAATGGGAATTTTCAAATCCCAAAACCAGAAATGATAAACTCAAAACCAGCCTTATTCCATTCTTCCTAAATTCTGATTAAACTATGAGAATTTCTAAAATTAATTCTGGAATTGGGTCATAGCCCAGTTTTATTTATGTATTTTATTTGTTTGACTTCTATACCGCTCCTTCCCGTAGGCTCGGAGCAGTTTACATGTAATTAGTTATACCTATCTAGGGCCACAATTATACAGGGGAAGGTGACAGCCTACCAGCACCCAGGCAGCAGGGCTCTCTCTTTCTTCTCCCGGCTCCTTCAGGGTGGGCACTTCACCTCCTGGCACGGCCAGGGGTCATTTCATAGAAAAAGAACTAGGGGAACTCATTAGCATAACTCATTAGCATATGCCACACCCCCTGACATCAGGGGCCCGGCGATAGACCTGCAAGGCCAGTGGGAGTGTGAGGAAGCCCCGCCAAGGCCCTCCCTGGCCCCAGACATGCAGGGGTGGGGAGAGGCGGGGAGGAAGCAACTTACCCTCCCTCTTCTCCTGCCTCCTCCTGGCTGAATGAGGGCTGGAAGCGGGGCAGCCGGAAGCAGGGGGCGGGGCTTCGTCATGTGCCCCACCCCCCTGCACCTCCCCCGGGGGAACCGGTTTTCCCGTGTTCCCCCCCGAAATGACCTCTGGGGTCATCGATTGCTAGGGTTGCCAGAACCCCTGGTGGAGGTCCCCTGCTTCCAGGCCTGGTCCCCCAGCCGCCATAGAGTTTTGGCTGCTGCTGCGATCTACGTCCAATTGGCTCCGTCGTGCCGCACGCCGCATCACCACGCCTCCGGTCCAATCCTTGTCCGGATTCCGCCGCCGCTCTGCATCGGATGGTCGCCATGCTTCTGTTTTCAGTTCCTTCCATTCATTTGCAGCTTGTTGCTTTCCACACTGCAGATGCAGAGAAGCATATGAATAAAACATTGCAAAAAAGTAGTCTGAATGTTATTGCACACCGGATTACATCGAGATTGGTGTCAAACAGTGTTCTGCTGATTTGCAAGAGTTCTCCAACACAATGGGAAGCCATCACTTACATTGAATCTTAAGCATACATTCAAGCGTATCACAACTGCTTTTTTGCAGTGTTTTAGCAATGTTCACATTTGGATCAGTAACACAGAGGAGATAAAAGAAGCATAGAAATATGGAAGGATGTAAAAACTGCATATTCTCAACATTCCGGAGAAAATTCAGAATTTTTCTTAATGGACAATTTATCGTGCATTCATTTCAATTTGGAAGCAAGTCCAGGTAATTCAAAACTAAAGCTTAAAAAAAAAATCCAAAGTGAAATTCAGCTAAAGAGATTTTTAAAAGCTTCTTTTTACCTCCAGGATCCTTCCACCCAGCATATGTCTTGGCCAAGTCACTTGACGAGGACCAATCGCAATGTAAGAGCCCCTGGTTGACTGGTAGTTTTGCCAGACTCAATGAAGCAAACTTTCCTCTCGTTTCCTTCTTTCCAGGGACTCTAACACACTGGGTAAGGCTCTTGTTTTGGCATGGTTCCTTCTCATTTCCTTCAATCTGTGTGCCAGATGACTTGTCTGTTTTGCTGATCTGAATTATGATCAGCTAGGCTGCCACAATTCTTTTCCTGCTACAGGGAAGCTTAGTATGCTGATGTCTGAAAATTCCTGACCACCAACAATGTATCCTTAATGATTGAGCAAGAAGAAGGCAGAACGGACTCTCGTGGGCTTGTTTGATTGAATGCCAGAAACTAGATGCAAACAGGGATGAGCAATGATTGCTCTGTTCTGTCCATGTCTACTGACTTGTACATTGCCTGTGTTGCTCAAAGCTCCACCCATCTTATTTTTACCCCACCCTTCTTCATAAGAGCTGAGAGAAGTCTACATAGTATTTCTGTTCCTTTTTTTATCCTCACAACAGTTCCCAAGCACAGCTTTGTCCGTGGCCAAAAGCTACTCCTTGTCCCTCTTTACCTGATGGCAAAACTGGTAGGATCCAAGTTTCTTTTGATTAAAGGGGGGGGGGAGTCTTGTTGCAACAATCAGATTGGTGTGCCGGTTCACACAGATATCCAACATTTGATTAATAAATGAATTAGAAATTAAGTCTCAATGGCTGGCCTATGAATGTGTGAACCATAAGAACAGATTGCATTTGTAGTGATAGCAAAGTTCTCCCCGGGGTTTGCGGAGTGATGACTCATGCACTTATACAAGTCACCCATGGATCTCTGAAGTAGCACCTAGTTTCCAAGGAGGTACAGGAAGTACCTACTGTCCAAGGAAACTACATCATCTAACTTTCATTCTGCTGCCTTCAAACCTCTTAAGTGCCCAGATATCCAACTGGGAACTGAATAGCAAGTTTCACACTTTCCCAAAGATTCCATTGGGAGAAATACCTGAAAATATTATGCTGGATTTGACAAGCCAAGGTGATTTGCTGGAATGATCAAGGACCATGTCTTGACAGTCATCTAGCAGCTGCCAGGAGCTTTTCAGTGAAAACCCATACTTTGGTGTCTACATTTTTCCAGTGTGTTCTTTTGGTATGCAAACCACTCTTAGGCTGCGATCAGACGTGCTGTTTGATCTGGTGTTGTTGCTGTTCCCGTCTGGATTTAAAATGCACATCCAGGCAGCAACATCTGTCTTCCATTCCCTAGCCATGGGCACCCCATTCTCACCTGTCTTAGATTTGGCGTTATTTGGCACTGGGGAAAGTCCAGTCCTTCCTGGTGTCAGTGGTCTCACCCTGCATCTCTGGAAGTCTGATCAATCCATTATGCTCTCGAGCCGTTTGGGAAGTCTGAACATTTCCTTCCAGTGTGGGGCGCTTCCCCCCACCCCAGGCACTTAGTGAGTTACACATAACTGCATATTCACCACCCCCCTCTCTCACGTGCACACACACACACACACACACACACACAGAGGAGTTTCTCAAAACTGTGTTTTCTTTAAAAAAAAAACTTCCAAAGAAAGACATCTGTGTATATCAGCTGTGTTCTGTGCTTTGTGGCACACAGAGTGGGGAAGGGGTTATTTGAAAAGATGAGATTTCTTTTCAGAGAGGGAGGGAGGGAGAGGCACAGTCTGAGAATGATGCCTGTGACTCCAGCTTCGCTCCAAGCTTTTAAATAAAAATAACAGCAGCACAGGGCACAGGATGGGGCTTCTCTAGTCTCTCCCCCTGCCTTTTAAATGTTTGGAATGTTGATTTTTTTTCAAAAGCACAGTTTCAATAACACATCCCTCATGCTGTACTACAAATCCCATCAGCCTCCTCCAGCAATCCCATTGGCCACCAGCTGCTGCCATCCTGCCAGAAGTTTAAAGCGCTGCTTGCCATAAGCATTTATGCACATGCTCAGAGAAAAAATTATTTAGAAAACTGCCCAACTGCCCCACTCCATGGCTGCTGCATCTGATCAATCAACCACGGGGTGAACGTGTGGTGAGGTGGGTTAAGGGGGGGATGTCTGATCAAAACTCTGTTACAAAGAAACCCAGATAAATTAGAGGCGGCGCCAGACCACTATAAGCCAGTCATCTGATCACAGCCTTAGTCTCCATCAACACAAAGTCCTCCTATTTATTAGGGAACAACACTAGGACTTTGTACCACACATGTGGTGCATTTTTTTTCCTTCCAGAGGTGTGGTGGCTCTTCTCTGTTTGTATCCACAGCACATAGGGAGAAGCAAGTTTATCCTCCACTCCCCATGCTGCTTTTGCATCTGCAAACTGCCCCATATGCTATTGGCTCCATTGTGAAATTTATGTGTAGCCACATAAATAACATGATTTTTACAACAGAGCCAATAGCATTTCCATGGGATGGTTTGAGGATTAACAGGAAACAGAGAGTGAGTATAAATGGACAGTTTTCACAATGGAAGATGGTAAGCAGTGGGGTACCACAGGGCTTGGTAATAGGCAGGGCCAGTGCACTCATTAGGCCAGTTGCCTAGGGTGCAGATGCCAGAAGGGTGCAGAGAAGCCAGAGCCCATCTGTGGGGCGGCCGCACTGCGCTCTCTCAGTTGGAAAAGGAGCCCCTTCCACGCCCCTCCCTCTGGATGCCTGGGCAGGGGTGCGGTGAAATTTAGGGATGCCCGCCCCTCTGCACCTTCTGGCGCAGGTGCAGCTCTCCCAGACATAGGGCTGCCAGCTTAGCCACCTGCTGCAGCTGGCCTGCCAATGAACCCCCCACCCCACCCCTCCCTCACCACCAGGATGCCGGTGCCACCTCCTCCTCCATGGCAGGCCGTGCAGCTGGTGCTGAGCTCGCTGGTTCTGGTGCTGTGGTGCTGCTGACAGGAGTGGGATGAGGGTGGTGGTGAGGAGGAGGAGGCAAGCGGCGCAGCCGTCTTCCAGGCATTCTGGCATGCCAACATCGCCTGCTACTGGAACGCGGGGCTGGCATGCACCGCCCATGGCCCACGTCTGGCTGCAGGGCTGGCTGTGGGGCAGTGTGGTTTTGCTGCAGCAGGGCCCTGCCACCCCTCTGCAAGCTGTTCCTAATGAAGGGGGGGGAGGAGAGCTGAAAGGGGATCCAAGACACTGAAGCACCGCCTTTCCCCGGCCATGTGGGGTGGGGGTCTGAGGGAGAGGAGAGCTGAAAGGTGATGCTTCACTGCCTTTCCCCAGCCATGGGGGGGGGGGAAGGAGACCTGAAAGGCGATGCTTCAGTTTCTTGGTTCTTTCAGATCCAAGACACTGAAGCACTGCCTTTCCCTGGCCGTGGGGGCATGGGGGGAGAGGAGAGCTGAAAAGTGATGCTTCAGTGTCTTGGATTTTTCAGATCCAAGACACTGAAGCACCACCTTTCCCCGGCCATGTGGGATGAGGGGGGAGAGAGGATGGCTGAAAGGCGATGCTTCAGTGGGTGCATGGGGGGGGGGTGCCAGAAGATAGCCTCGCCTAGTGTGCAAAAAAAAACCTGGCACCATACCTGGTAATAGCTCCAGTGCTTATTGACTTGTTCACTAATGATATGGAATTAAGAGTAAGCATTGAAGTGGCTAAGTTTGCAGATGACACTAAGTTGTTCAGGGTGGGGAGAACCAGGGAGTGCCATGAGGCATCCAGAGGGATCTGTCAAAGCTGGGCGACTGGGCATTGGCAAAGGAGGTTCAACATGGTCAAGTTTATAGTAATGCACATTGGAGCCCAAAATCCGAACTATAAATATATATTGATGGTATCTGAACTGGCGGTAACTGATCAGAAGAGAGATTTTGGAATCATAGTAGAAAACTCCCAGAAAATGTTGACTCAGTGTGCGACTGCAATAAAAAATACTAATGCTATGCTGGGGATTATTAGGAAGGGGACTGAAAAAATAAGCCAGTATCATAATGCCCCTGTATATATCTATGCTGCGACCTCACTTGGAATAATGTGTACAGTTCTGGTCACTGCACCTCAATAAAGATATCATAGCACTGGGAAAGGTACAGAAAAGAACACCTAGAACGATTAAGGGAATGGAACACCTTACCTGTGAAGAAAGGTTAAAGAAGGTAGGACTCTTTAGCATGAACAATAGGCTTAGAACAGATAAAAGGAAGTACTTCTTCACCCAAAGAGTAATTGACACAGGAATTCCCTGCCACTAGAAGTGGTGGTGGCTACAAGCATAGACAGCTTCAAGAGGGGATTGGATAAACATCTGGAGCAGAGGTCCATCAATGGCTATTAGCCACAAGGTATAGATGAAACACTATGTCTGGGGCAGTGATGATCTATGTTCTTGGTGCTTGGGGGGCAGCAGTGGGAGGGCTTCTGTAGTTCTGGCCCTGCTGGTGGACTTCCTGACAGCACCTAGGTTTTGGCCACTGTTTGACACAGAGTGTTGAACTGTATGGGCCATTGGCCTGATCCAACATGGCTTCTCTTATGCAAAAAGACGAGGAGGGAGAGGCTACAATGGTTTATCTTTATGTGCTGTGGTCACAAACAGAAAGGAGCTCCTGTACATCTAGGAGGCACAAAATACCCATTGCACCTGTGATACAAAGTCCTTGTGATGAAGCCTAAGAGAACTCCAAACTGTGGTGGTGATGGGGACACAGTTCATTGGAACTAATCCATTGCCTTAGCTACCATTCCCTGCCCCTTTTTTGGCCCTCAAGTCACAGCCAACATATGGTGACCCTGTAGAGTTCCCATAAAAGGTAAAGGTTCCCTTGCTCAAATGCCAGTCGAATCCGACTCTAGGGTTGAGGTACTCATCTCCGTTTCAAAGCCGAAGAGCCAGTGCTGTCCGAAGACGTTTCCGTGGTCATGTGGCCGACATGACTAAACACCAAGGTGCATGGAACGCTGTTACCTTCCCACCAAAGTGGTACCTATTTATCTACTTGCAATTTCTTGCTTTCCCACACATCTGCCTAAAATTTATCCAACAATATATGTAAATGTAAGACATACATATTCAAACTTTTCATTTGTGATTGGTTCTGTTTGACTCGAAGGAGTGATACAGATCAAATGTTTACAAACTAATGGTGCTAGCTGAACAGTATGCTCAACATTCAATAACAGGGGAAAGATGTGAACTTCTAATGTATAATTTCCTCTTTTGGAGGCAAAAATAGGGGTTATTAGGCCTTACTTGAGTCAGGGAATAGAAGGCCTATCTTTTTTCTTTTCTTTTCTTGCCCAGTTAAGTGGTGATACAAAAGCCAAGCTAGCCAAAAAATACATGCAGCCAATACATTATCAGTACGGATGATTTTTGATTTCTGTCTCATCCCAATGGCCTAGGCCCCCATTTGGATTTTACTCCTCCCTTGTGCAAAGGGAACCTGTGACTCTTTATTTTCACACCATTTTCCTTTTCCTTGCACCACATTTTTCTCTGCAAAACCTGCACATTTTTCAACCTTATGTGCGCATCAATAATCCAAGCCTTGTACATTAAATGTAGAACTGACGTGCTCTGTTCACAGAAATACTGTATAAATTTCACATAAAACCTGCACAACACGTGTACGTGATACAAATGAACCTATAAAACCCACAGCGAAAAATGGAGAGCCAAAAACATTGACAAAAACGTAAGTTAATAGAAAGAGAAACGAAATAGGGACTGTTTGTTCATCTCTACTTATCCACTATGGAAGCCAGTTTACGGGGCTCTTGTAGACCACCATAAATTGCCGGTGGCTCCCTTTGGCTTGGCAGTCCTCAAGTTCCGCATGCTGACATCAACATTTCCCAAAGGAAACATGGTGATTTTAATTTCCACCGGGCTTTTATGTAAATAATGTGAACTGAAAACCAATCAGGAGAATGGAAAGCTCTCCGAAACCTTTACAGCCATCTGAAGCTTCCATCACCAAAATTCTCATGCATATTTCTGTCCCTATTCCCCAGAAAATTTACCACCCTGGGTCACGTACTGCCCTTGAAGTCTGTGGGAGCCCCGCACACAAATAGAAGGCAAAGCACAGCTTTTAATATTGCTGGTTGTTATCCCCCCTCCCCTTCCTCCGAGCTGCATAAGTAGCTATTTTTTTTCTCGATTTTGCTATAAATTTATGGGAAAACTGTGAAATTTACCATCTTGCCCTGAGATATCTATAAATGTATGATAGTTTTTACAATTCATAAAGTAAAATGCGAATGATTTACTGCATTTTGCAATAACCCACAACAACCAAGGACGTTTGCGGCACACTCTTCCTGCACAATATGCCATAAATAACGGTGCTGCAGGACATCACTGGGTTTCTATAAAAATGCCTGCCCAGTCTCTAGAGACATGCCTCTGGCTAGGGGAGAGAAGATGGCCATCCAAATGCCCTGCAGATTTGTGTGTCTGGGCAGGCAGCCTGGCTCTTTCGGTCTCCCTGCCCCAGCTCTGGCTAAGCTAGTTCCAGAAGGGTGGCTGGCAATGCTCCCTCTAAGCTGAGTTAGTGTGAGCTAGCTCACAGTTTTCTAGCCTCCAGCTCACACATTTTTGTCTTAGCTCAGGAAGGATGGCTCCAGAGCAAACTAATTTAAGAAGTAGCCAAATCGTTTGCTCACATCTTTAATGCCAGTAGCCCACAAAGTAGATTTTTTTCTCACAAGACTCCACAGCTTAGAGGGAGCATTGGCGGCTGGGAATATTACAAAGGCAGTTAAGGCTGAAACCCTCTGCTTGCCTAGCTGGGAGTAAAAACTCCATCAAACTCAGTGGAATTTATTTGCTAGGCATACAGCATGTAGCTCATTGACCAAAGTATTACACAGTTGTATTTTGTATGACAAGTTGGTAAAGGATCTATGCAGGGCTTTTTTTGTAGAAAAAGCCCAGCAGGAACTCATTAGCATAATAGGCCACACCCAACAGCAGAAACCCATTAGCATATTAGGCCATGCCCCTGACAGCGCAGCTTATTAGCATATTAGGCCACACCCCATACGTTACCAGAAGTGTGGTCATCCAGCCACACCCACCTTTTGCTTCTTATTCTGTTTACTTTGTTGTCAAAACCCTGGGCTTTTTTTGTAGCAGGAACGTCTTTGCATGTTAGGCCACACACCCCTAATGTAGCCAATCCTAATGAGTGTCTGCTGTTGGGTGTGACCTATTATGCTAATGAGTTCCTGCTGGGCGTGGCCAACTCGGGAGCCAGCCGGAACTCCGTTCCTGTGTGTTCCTGCCCAAAAATAGCCCTGGTTCTATGCAAGTTTGCCAACCTCCAAGTGGGACCAGGAGATTTCCTGGAATTAGAACTGCTCTCCAGGAGACAGTGACCAGTTCCCCTGGAGGAAATGGCTGCTTTGGAAGGTGGACTCTCTGGCACTATATCCTATTGAGGTCCTATCCCTCCCCAAGCCCCTCCCACTCCAACCCAGAGTTGGCAACCTTAGTCCACAAGTCACTCCTGTAATGCGGCCTTCATAGTTAACTGGGATTCCCCACCAGCAACCTTCATCACCTTCTCAACCTCTCCTGAAAGATGCAGACGAGACGGTGGTGATACTGTATCCCTCATCTGTTTCTGCAAAAGCCTCTTGCTTCCAAAGCAGTTAGGCCCACAGCTTCAAGGAACTGTAGGTCAAGGGAACGACTACATAGACATCATGAAGTAGTCCCTCAGGCTGTCATCCTGTATGAGCTTCCTTGGGAATAAACCCTATTGAACCCAGCGGAGCTTACTTCTGAAGGTCAAAGCAGACAAGACAGTGAAAGTTCCAGGAATGGATTCTCGTTGTGTTTTTTTGGTTCCTGAACAGCCGGTCATTTTTTGTGGGGGCACCTCGCCTCCTCTTGAGGCTCGCCCTGGTGCCTACTTTCCTTTCCTTAAGGTCCCGGGGTTAAAACACATATTTTAAACCCAGGCTTTTAATTAGGGGTTTTACCTTATCAACATTTTAATGGTCTGCTTGTGTCTGTAGGCCGCTTGTTTTTAATTGCAAGCTGCCTCTAGCTGGACTCGGAGCAGCCTGCCTAGAAATATTCTCAAAAGATAAATAAAGTTTGGGAGCCCCAAGTCAGGTTAGAACTACATTATGGGGAATGGATGCTAACCAGAAATGCAATAGCATCCCTAATCTCAAAGAGCCCACACAGAAATGATACAGGCTTCTCTGAGGAAAACATATAGGTGGCTTCATGTCGCTTGCATCCTTTCCCCCCAATAAGGCAAACAGCAGTTCTGGGAGGCCATTGGAGGTCAAAATAGCACGTTGGGTAAATTAGCCCTTCCCTCTCTAAATACCTTCTACCATTGGTAGGATAGCCAGCCCCGGCTCCAGAAATTCCTGGAGAACCGGGGGCAGTGCCTGAGGAGGGTGGAGTCTGAAAAAGGGAGTGAGCTTAGAGTGGATGTGATGCCATATAAGAACATAAGAAAAGCCAATGTTGGATCAGGCCAATGGCCCATCAACACTCTGTCACACAGAGGCCAAAAATACCAGGTGCCATCAGGAGGTCCGGCAGTGGGGCCAGGACACTAGAAGCCCTCCCACTGTTGCCCCCCCCACCAAGCACCAAGAATACAGTGGATCACTTGCCCCAGACTGAGAGTTTCTATCTATACCTTGTGGCTAATAGCCACTGATGGACTTCTGCTCCATATGCTTATCTAATTCCCTCTTGAAGCTGTCCATGCCTGTAGCTGCCACCACCTCCTGTGGCAGTGAATTCCATGTGTTAATCACTCTTTGGGTGAAGAAGTACTTCCTTTTATCTCTTCTAACCCGACTGCTCAACAATTTCATTGAGTGCCCACAAGTTCTTGTATTGTGAGAAAGGGAGAAAAGTACTTCTTTCTCTACCTGCTCTATCCCATGCATAATCTTATAAACCTCGATCATGTCTCAGCCATCATTTCTCCAAGCTAAAGAGCACAAAGCATTTTAACCTTTCTTCATAGGGAAAGTGTTCCAACCCTTTTATCATCCGAGTTGCCCTTTTCTGCACTTTTTCCAATGGTATAATATCCTTTTTGAGGTGTGGTGACTAGAACTGTGCACAATATTTCAAATGAGGTTGCACAATTGATTTATACAGGAGCATGATGAAACTGAAGCTCAAATACTTTGGCCACCAAATGAGAAGGGAGCACTCACTGGAGAAGACCCTGATGCTGGGAAAGATTGAAGGTCAAAGAAGACGGGGACGGCAAAGGATGAGATGGTTAGACAGTGTCATAGATGCAACGAACATGAAATTGAGAAAACTTCAGAGGACAGCGGAAGACAGGAAGGCCTGGCATGATCTGGTCCATGGGGTCGCGAAGACTCGGACTCAACTGTGCGACTGAACAACAACAAATGATGATACTGGCTGATTTGTTTTCAATTCCCTTCCTAATAATTCTCAGCATAGTGTTGGTCTTTTTATTGCAGTCGCACACTGTCTCGACATTTTCATTGAGTTATCCACTATGACTCCAAGATCTCTCTTTTGGTCAGTCTTTGCCAGTT
>NW_015174322.1:56224-70900 GCF_001447785.1 Gekko japonicus | reverse complement strand
TTTTTTTTGTCTAGACGCTATCTTTAATTCATTCATCATTGTATAATCCTCCTCTATCTTTTGATCTGGTGGGCAATAACAAACTCCCAGTGTTTTTTGGGCCCACTATTTCAACCCATAGCATTTCCAGAAGTGAATCCAATTCTCTTACCCTCTCAGTCTTACTGGAACCCACCCACTGAAGCTGCCACTTTGTACAGTGGAACTGATCTCTGTAGTCTGGAAATCAACTGTAATTCCAGGAGATCTCCATGCCCCACCTGAAGGTTATTATCTCTACATGGACACTATCAAATATTAAAAACCTATATGAGTGACCTACTCATGGCTATTACTCTGGATTGACACCAGGTAAACATTTATAGGACCAGGCAGCAAATGTAGAGCTATTGTATGGCTAGTCACTCTTTGGCAGCCTCCTGAAAGCATTGAACTGGAGTGTTTATAAGCACAAGACCTCCATACCGTGTGGTAGAGGCCTTGCTGGACTCCAGCGCTACAAATTTATGGCATAGCACAAACACCTCATATGACTAAATGTAATCCTATGCCTGCCTAAGAGTAGAACCCATCCCTGCCCACCCACCCAATTTTATGACATGTCCTAGAATGAAGTTTTCCTTAGCGATCTAGCTGCTGCCTAGCAAGGCTTCCTAATCTACAGCAGGTGCTGATTAGAATAATAAATGATATGAAATTATGCCTGCTGTACAAAAGAAACTTTGTTCCTGCCATTGTAAGTGGCATAATTACACTCCTCAGTGCTCTAAAATAAGGGCAATTCCAGCTGCATGATGGTAAACAAAAGACACCCCCCCTTTTTGTTTGGCATTTTCTCTCCCCCCTTTTTTTGCACCCTGCACAACCCCAGCTTTCTTATTTCACTTTCTCATCCTGCATTGTGAAAGAATATCAGTGGCCCTTTCACATTCATGTTAATTTCTGAAAAGCCGCTGAGAAAATTAACTTCCTCAAAGGATGGACCACCCCCCTGTCTCTTTGCAAATCTAGAAGGGGGCTTCTTTATATTGCTGCACCAAACTGCACCAAAATTTGTGGAAGTTCTTGGTGGTTCTTCAGTTCATGAACATCACTTCATGAACTGCAAACTGCTCAAAACTCATTAGGAACTTTAGTTCATCAGCCAGTTGTGCCCATCCCTAGTGATGCAATCATTTTTGGGCCATGCTGGAAGTAGCATCATGATGTCAGGGATGCCAATCACCACCTACTATCCAGCTAAATAGCAGTAGGTAGAGGCAGCAGATCTCCTGCTGGTAGTGTATGGTTGCCAGTCTCCAGGTGGGGCCGGGAGATCTTCCACTATTACAGTGATCTCCAGACAATAGATATCAGTTCTCGTCTGCTTTGGAGGGTGGCTTCTATGTCATTGTACCCTGATGTGGTCCCTCCCCTAACTCAGAGCAGGCAACCCTATGGTAGTGGGCAACTGGGACCTCTATGTGTGACTCAACCAATGTCACCCAGTGAGCTTCCATGGCAGACTGAGAATTCAAGCCTGGGTCTCTCATTTCCTAGACCAGCAGTCTAACCACTATACCACACTGGCTTTCAAAATGGACACATTGCTTATATTATAAATTCTATATGCTAGCAGGGCAGGGTGGGGGAGGAAACTGACATCACTAATGCCACAACCCTTGCATTAATCAGCACCGGAAAAGATGGGAGGGGAGCCGTAGGCCTGCCATTAGGGAAGAACAGTTAACCTCGGGCTATCCCTTCACTTGCATGAAACAAGACGATAGCTTCAAAGATACTGATCGACTGGACCACAAATTCTGAGACTGGAATGAGTTACTTGACGCTAATCTTTTCCTTTTGCTGGGGCCGGCAGATGGTGTGTCGTCACAATCCTGGAATGTCACAGAGCTAGAAGAACCATTGGCAATCACGCATCAGGAGGGGCGATTTAATCAAAAGGAGGGCAAAACCATGTTGGGCCTGGGAGGAGCCAGCCTAATAAGGGTGATTCGTTTTTTTTGCAGCTGACTTCAGTGCAACTGAGCCTGGACATCAAAGGCAAGGTTGGAGGAGATTGCATCAAGTATTACTGAAAACAGAGCCTCCTGATATCTCCTTAGTAAGTCATAGTCTAGTTTCTGTTTACGCGACACATTTCTTTCCTCACAGTCTTATCAGCAGCCGAGGATCATGACGAAAATCCTTTTCATTAAAGAGGATGCTTTCTGCCTCTGTCCCCCCCATTAAAGAGGATGCTTTCTGCCTCTGTCCATAATGAAGGGCTGGATTAATAGTCTACTAGGTTTTTCCCTGGTGCTGGAGGGATTCCCCCTCCTCCCTATGGTTTCCGTCCCATGTGGCTTTTTGTCCATGTGGGTCCCCTGATCCCCTGCTTAGAGTTGCCAACCGCCAGATGGGGCCTGGAGATCTTCTGGAGTTACAACTGGTCTCCAGGTGACAGAGATCAATTTCCCTGGGGGGAAATGGCAGCTTTGGAGGGTGGCATGATGGCATTACACCCTGCTGAGGTCCCTTCCCTTTCTAAGCTCCACCCCCAAGTCACCAGGAATTTCCCAATCTGGAGTTGGCAACTATACCCCATCAACAATCAAAAGGAGCCCCTCTTCCCTCTTGAACATATGGAAAAGCTAGTAAGATCCAACTCTATGCCCTTGCACCCATAAACACCAGGGAGGCTGTCTGTTTGTTTTGTGAAAGGCCTAAATCCCATAATACTTTATAATGATCTTATTATGCAGAGACTAAGTGCTCTCCCCCCCTCCTCTCCTGACCCCCTTCATCTTATTTAGTTTGATTAAGGTCACTGGGACAAAATCATTCCTGGTGCCCTTTCATCATCCCCCAGAGAGTTACACTATTGATAAAGCTGGCCCATAAGCAGCTGGTGCCCTACATTTCCTAGCACCGAAAGGATAATGTCCCATTTTCTTGGCACTCTCAGGGTTGAAAACACATATTGCTGAACTACCCCATAATAAGAAAGAGATAAATTATAATACTTCAGGGAACAAATATTTTGGAACTAATGTCCAGATGCAGCTGCTGGTTGACTTTGGGTCAGTCCAAGTTCTCTGAGAACTGTTCTCTCAAGAGCAGTTCTCTCACAGCTCTCTCAACCCCACCTACCTCACAGGGTGTCTGTTGTGGGGAGAGGAAGGGAAGCAGATTGTAAGCCGCTCTGAGACTCTGAGTGAAGGGTGGGGTATAAATCTAATCTCTTCTCTCCTCTCGCTCTCTCTCACCTTCAAGCCTCCTCTCAAACCAGCTTCTACCACTGCACATTTTCACCATATGGCAGTTTCTGTGATACTTTCTCAACGATTTGACTTTTCTCCCTACAGCACAGAAACGGAAATATCCTAGTTAGAACACTGCCATTGTCATCCCATCTAGACTGCTCTAAACTGCTTGACCTTCCTGCTGCCCATATTAATTGATCCAAAGCACAGCTGTCTTTTGCCTCTTGTTGAGTCCCACTCAGGTCAAATCAGAGTTCACTACATTAGCCCTTCTACATAACATCCACAATTTTTTCTTCTTCCCCTCCAGGACCCTGCAAAACTTCCTTTTCTCAATGTTTCATAAACTTGGCCCTTTGATTGTCATAAACTGATAATAATTCAGCAGTTCTGTAAAGTCAGAGGAAAGCCATCCCATTTCAGAAGCGAAGTGAGTGGTTTGTTGTTGCTTTCAGGTTGGAAGAGTGTCAGTTCTTACCATTTTTCAGGAGCAAGCAAGGTAGTTAGACTTTTAAAAACTACAGGGAGAAGTCATAGCTATGGGAGTGGGAGACGTATCAGCCTGTTTGGTGTGGAGAGCCAGTTTGGTGTAGTGGTTAGGAGCACGGACTATAATCCGTGAACAGGGTTTGATTCCCCACTCCTCCACATGAAGCTGCTGGTGTGACCTTTCTCTCAGAGCTGTTCTCTCAAGGGCAGTTCTCTCAAAGCTCTCTCAGCTCCACCTACCTCACAGGGTGTCTGTTGTGGGGAGAGGAAGGGAAGGGGATTGTAAGCCGCTCTGAGACTCTGAGTGAAGGGCAGGGTATAAATCCAATCTCCTCTTCCCCCTCCTCCTCCTCTTCCTCCTTGTGGTGTAACATCACACTCTTCCTCCTTCTGGTGGGCTTGCTGGCAACATCATGATATCAATGACTACACAGTGATGTTACTTCTGGAGTGACATCATCACGTAGGAATCCATGCTCTATCTACCCAAATCTATATGGTGGCATAACTATAGAATTTTGCACAAATTCTGGAGAGTTACTGACCCAATGATGTCACTACCAGTGTGATCATGCCATCATGATGTTGATCGTCCCTTTTGCCAGCTGAATGGCAGGGGGAAGAGCTGGCAGGGGTGGAATGTCTCCTGCCAAGGTGTCCCTGACTTCCCTAGAAGAAGAAAAGAAGAGATTGGATTTATACCCCGCCCTTCACTACCCGAAGGAGTCTCAGAGCGGCTTACAAACTCCTTTCCCTTCCCCTCCCCACAACAGACACCCTGTGAGGTGGGTGGGGCTGAGAGAACTCTGACACAAACTGCTCTTTTTCAAGGACAGCTGTGCCAGAGCTTGTGACTGACCCAAGGTCACATCAGCAGGTGCAAGTGGAGGAGTGGGGAATCAAACCCGGTTCTCCCAGATTAGAGTCGGCACACTTAACCACTACACCAAACTGGCCTAGCAATAGCTTATTAATAGAGCACATGACTTGCATGCAGAAGGTCCATGGCTCTACCATTTCCAGTTGAACAGAAGCTCAAGCCATTTGCTAGGAAAGACCTTGGAGAGCCAATGCCCATCACAGGCAACAGATCAGTAGTCTGAATCATGATGTCACCATGTGCTATGTTCTCATTTCGTCTGCATGCTATTGTCTGTTGAGGTCATGGGATTCATGGTTCAGTGACATTACAAGTTTCTGTAACCTGGTGTTATAACCTTGAGGAGGAGGCACTAGATTCACAGTTGCTGTTCTCATTGCAAACACAAATCCCCTATGGCTCCCTTCCACTAAACTGGATCCTATGACTGGTTTCTGCAAATTTTCCTTCACAAGATGGACCGATTTCCCAGAAGCCACTGCTCCACCCTCGCTCTTCCTTTCCCCCAATTGTATGTGTCAATTTCCCACAACTTGCTGCGTGGCCGCATTTTGACCCACAGCTTCACCCGATTCCCCCCGCGTCTTTTCATTCCTCAAAAAGAGAATGACTCCTGATGGAGAAAAATGTTGAAAGCAGTCTTTGTCTGCTGGAGAAAGACTTAGCAGAAGAGTTGTAGGATCCAAACTCTTGTCTTCTTAGCTCAAGTCTTTTCAAAATTAACACAGTTTATTTCTGGGTAAACAAACGCCAAAGGCCATGCAGCAAAAACAGATGTTCTTCACAGCTGAATATTATTTTCTATCTTGTTATTAGGGTACACATTAGGACACCTCCCTTGAAGTACCTCCAAGAAAATGAAATGAGTGAAGAATGATTCTATCCATTTTCCCCCTAATGTCAAACGTGTGTATTATGCCTCATTCAACGTTAATACTGAAAAGCTGAGCTAAACAACAGCCTAGCAGACAAATCCATTTAGAAGGGCAGAGAACAAAATGAGGATTATGTAAAGAAAAGAAAAGATGAAGTCCTTTGGTATGTTTATATCATTCATCAATCGTTCTGTCTCATTGTATCAAGGACTAAACTGGCTGTGATTCTGGAAGTCCAGTTTGTATAAATCCAGGATTGATCTAATCAGTGATGAAGTGATGAGAAGCCGAACTCTGGTGCAGATTTTGCTGTCAAGGAGTTTGGTTTTCGGTGACCTTCCAGGGCCATTTGTTGTTGCTTACTGTGTTTCATATGGCTGCCTTTTGTCTTTTCAACAACACATATTCTTAATGATCCCACATATTTCAGCCTTTCAGTTGCTGTAATTATGTAACGTGGGAGAGAAGGTGGCATGGTAATGGCCTGATCTTGGCAGATGTTGAAAACTAAGCAGGGTTGGAACCAATGTTCCCTCTAAGGGGTGGAATCTTGTGAGCAAAAATCCTACTTTGAGAGCTACTGGCACTAAAGTTGCGAGCAAGCGATTTGGCTGCTGTTAGTCTGCTCCGGAGCCGTCCTTCCTGAGCTCAGACAAAAATCTGTGAGCTGGAGGCTAAAAAACTGTGAGCTCGCTCACACTAACTCAGCTTAGAGGGAACACTGGTTGGAACTTGGATGGGAGACTATCAAGGAAGACTCTGCCGAGAAAGGCCATGACAAACCACCTCTGCTTCTCACTTGCCTTGAAAGCCCCTTGCTGGACTTTCAAGTTGTGACTTGATGGCACTTTTGTACATAATTATATGCCTTACTTGGGCCAGCATGGTGCAATGGTAAGAGTAGGATCTGGGAGACCCAGGTTTGAGTCCCCGTTCTGACATGGAAGATTGCCAAGAGACCTTGGGCCAGACACTCTCTCAAGCTAACCCATCTCACAGGGTTATTGTTGTGAGGATAAAATGGCAGAATGACATAAGCAACTGAGGAGAAAAGTAGGGTATCAATATCTAAATAAATAATACTTAATTACATTGTCTCTCTGTTCATATTCAGCCCTTGGAGTTTAATACCTCCCCACATCTCCTGGATGCCCTCACCTGGGTAGCCCGGGATAGTTGGATCTCATCAGATCTCAGAAGCTAAGCAGGGTCATCCCTGGTTAGTATGTAGATGGGAGAGCACCAAGGAATACCAGGGTCTCTATGCAGAGACAGGCAATGGCAAACCGCCTCTGAACGTCTCTTGCCTTGAAAACCCTACAGGGTCACCATAAGTGGGTTATGACTTGACAGCAAACAAAAGAAAAAAATCTCCTGTGGAGCAGAAGATAATTCAGAAACTGCAAGTAGTGAAAACATTTAGGCTGTTTTAAAACACCTCTGTTGGATTCCTGTTTGCTTCCAGGCCCAATTTAGTGTTCCAACTCTTACCCCGAAGGTTGGTACCCATATACTTGATGGACCACCTCTCCTTGTATGAGCTCACGTGCCATGTTAGAGCCACATAACTGGTCTTTTTGTTACCCAAAGAGGCAGTCTCCTAATTAGTTGGTGGAATTTGCTTTAAGGAGACAGAGCAAGAGGGTGTAACTGGGATTCTCCACCAATATTTATGGGGATTTTTCCCTTAAGAGAATTCTCAAAGTAAACCAGGCAGATGTTCAGCTGGTAAAGTTTTATTAACACAAAAGAAAAATAAAAGAATGAAACACGCATACACACACACAGAAAAGAGGAAATCATGGAGGAGAGGAGGAAAGCAATTTTGAGGAAGGCTATAATTACCAGTCTTGAAGACAGAGGTCCATGGAGGAAGCAGCAAAATGACCAGCATTTCATGGAGAGAAGAGGAGAAGGCCCAAACAGATTTGGTGGTGTATGTATGGATCCAAAAACACACACATAGCACTAGTGGCTAGGGATGCCAGATACAGGGCAAAATGCTTCCTGAGGCAAGCTGATTTATTTACCCCCAAAACAGTAACTTGATGGGTTTTTTGGCGGAAGACAGTGATTTGGGAGAAATTTGATGGGTTTACCTGAGGTGAACTATAGGTGTAAATGGTGCTTGATGTCCCTGTAAGTACTGGATGGGAAAAGCTACCAGGTTTGGTGAACAGCAGCCCCGGTCACACGGGCCAGAAAATGCAGGGAGGAAGCGCGGCTGTTTGCCCCGGAACAAAGTAATGTGCGGCAGCCCGATCAGACATCCTGTCGAGGTCCCATGGTTAGGGCATTAGGTGCCGATCACAACGGCAAAGAAACAGCACAACGCGATCACACCGGCAATCATGCCACGCTGCTTCCATGGCAAACAGAATTTTTTTTGTCTCACTGAAGTCTGCGCATGTGCATGTTCGTTTGTGTGCATCCTGTGGAGACTTTAAAAAACACACATCCAGTTTGCAATGGGACATGGGCGGGCACCGGATGCCATGGGTTTCCAGTGGAAATGCGATCAGATGCCCACCCTTGTCCTGCGTTTTCCGGAAACTAGTACATCGTATGTGGTGGTTTTTTACTCCGCATCTTCGGCAACAAGCCACGGGTTAGCCACGGGTGCACTACGCTTCCCAGATGTTGCGGTGTGATCGCGCCCGGAAAATCCACCTATCATCCATATCTTCAGCGTGGCAACTTCTCCGTGTGAATGGGGCCAGTGTTAAGTGTTGCTCAGTTAGGGTAAATGGATGAGAGGAAGTGAGGCTGAGTGTTGATGAGATTAATCCATAGGTATCTCCTCTAGGTGGTGGACTTTTTAGTGCTATGTATTAATTGATTAATGCTCTTGATGCTTTTCCAATTTTATTTGTACTTACTATTTGATATAGTAACCTGCCTTGAGTCTGGGATATACACTGTCAAATACGTAAAGACAGCTCTGCATAGTTTCTCTGCAACGCATTTTTTGTCTTACCAAAGTAACTCATATTCTAGCTTTGGTTGAGGAGAAATACATCTTGGGGAAGGAAAAGGAGAGGTAAGGCAAGCAGGTAAGCCACAAGCTATTGGGCAGTAAGTAAAGGTAAAGGTTCCCTTGCTCGAAAGCCAGTCGAATCCGACTCTAGGGTTGCGGTGCTCATCTCCGTTTCAAAGCCGAAGAGCCAGCGCTGTCCGAAGACGTTTCCGTGGTCATGTGGCCGGCATGACTAAACACCAAGGTGCACGGAACGCTGTTACCTTCCCACCGTATGGGCAGTAGGACCATAAAAATCAGTGTGGTGTAGTAGTTACAACCCTAGACTGGGAAATGGGAGACTGAGGTTCAAATACTTAATTTGCCATAAAGTTTTCTGGATGTCCTTGGACCAGCTGCACTCAAACTATCTCAGTAGGCTTTTGCATGAGAGAGAAGGAACAGAAGTGTAACCCCCCTCTCTTCCTTGGATGAAAGACAAAATAAAAAACAACTGTCTTAAAAGAGAGTAACTCTGTTTAGGACTGCATTCTCCCTAGCCATATACCCCCTTTACAATGAAGTCTTCCTACAAGATGGGAATCAGTCCAGGTTTAAACAACTGGATCTATTGCTGTGCCATTGTTAAATTCTTAGATCCAGTGGTATTACATGTTAGATCCCTTTCCATTTGCACCGTCTGCTCTGTTCCACTTCATTCTATTACAAGTGCAGCCGTGTCACGGATAATTAAAAAGAAACTCTGTTCCAACATTTATTAAAGACCAAAAAAAAAAAAGATATTTGGAAAGGCTGCCACGTACAATAAAAAGCCACGTTATCTGCCTAGAGTTACACTGATTTTTTAAACTGATATGTCTGGAGGAAGAAATCTACTGAAATGCAGTTAAATTAATTGCTGCTCTAGAAGGGGAAGCTTAAAAATGCCGTAATTAATTGACCTACTGCTTGAGACAATTTCCATATAGTTAACAACCACTCTTGCAGGAGATGAGAGTGACAGCTCTCTTTCATTTGTAAAGAAAGAGAACTCCAGGAAGGGGGGGGATGAGACAATATTCTTAATCATTCAACACTGTGTGTGTGTAAAGATTTCTTAGTGTTCATGGCAGAAGTGTGCTTTGCACATGAAAGCTCATACCTTGAACAAAACCTTTGTTGGTCTTAACACCAACCAGTGACACTACACCAATTTGGTGTGGTGGTTAAGTGCGTGGACTCTAATCTGGGAGAACTGGGTTTGATTCCCCACTCCTCCACTTGCAACTGCTGGATGACCTTGGGCGAGCCATAGTTCTGTCAGAGCTGTTCTCTCAAGGGCAGTTCTCTCAGAGCTCTCTCAGCCCCCACCTACCTCACAGGGTGTCTGTTGTGGGGAGGGGAAGGGAAAGGAGTTTGTAAGCCGCTCTGAGACTCCGAGTGAAGGGTGGGGTATAAATCCAGTCTCCTCCTCCTCTTCTCACCACTGGACTCTAAGTTTGTTTTACTGCTTCAGACCAACATGTCTGACTACCTGGATCTATGTTCATGATAGAAAACGTCATCGAGTCACAGCTGATTTATGTCAACCCCTCAAAGGGTTTTCAAGGCAAGAGTTGTTCAGGGCTGGCTTGCCATTGCCTACCTCCATGTAGCAACCCTGGACTTCCTTGGAGGTCCCCCATCCAAGTACTTGCTAGGGCCGACCCTGCTGAGCTTCTGAGATCTGATGAGGCTAGCCTGGGCCATCCAGGTCAGGGTGGATCAGGGCATAGGTCCTTCTAATCTAATCAAACATGCTCTTTGGTCTAGTGGCCTGTCAGGTGTCCCTGGGAAGTTCACAAGCACTGCATATGCTAGTCCTGCCCCCAAGGAAAAGTGAACACATGCCCTGTTCACAAATGTCAGTGAACACACATCACACGTACAATCCATGTATCCTTGATTGTTCTTCCTATGTTCATTAAGTTATTCTCATGTTTTTGTCAATGCATGCACAACTGAACATGTGATACAAACCCCACATTTATCCAGGTAGTAGTGCCCAGCTTCATACATAAAGTGAACGCACCCATGGCCTTTCTTATAAATAGATGTACTGCATACAGGCAGGATGTACATGTGATCTCTATAACATGTGAACAGGGATTCGGTGAACAGAAACTTGCTTTTTCTGTACACATGTGTTGAGTAATTCTCATGTTACATTCAACACATGTACAGCTGAACGTGTCATTTAAATCCCCCAGTTATCCTTGTATCGGTCCCTAGTTTCATTTGTAAAATGACCAAGTGTTGCCTCTTTCTTACAAACAGATGTATGTGTGTACATGCAGGATGTGTGTGCATGCACTGTAACATGTGAACAGGGCTGTAATCTTTCGTCATTGCTTGTATCCAGTACCTGGTATTCAAAGGCAGTCTTTCTTTGAGTATGGATATTCCATTTAGCTATTATGGCTCACAGCTGTTGATTGACTTATTTGTGATATATTTACCTACACATTTCAGCGGGATGCAGTGGTTAGAAGGCCAGTCTTGCGAGGTCTGGGATCAAGACCACACAGAGAAGGAGGAGGAGTTGGCCTCATACGCCACTCTTTACTAACCGAAGGAGTCTTGGCACAGCTTACAATCGCCTTCCCTTCCTCTCTCCGCAACAGACACCCCGTGAGGTAGGTGGGGCTGAGAGAGCTCTGAGAGAACTGTGACTAGCCCAGTTGGCTTAACATGGAGGAGGGGGAATCAAACCCAGTTCTCCAGAGTAGAATCCACCACTCTTAACCACTATACCACACTGGCTCTCTGGGTTACCATGGATCAGTCACCCTGTCTCAGTCTAGCCTGCATCACAGGGATGTTTTGGGGGTTCGCCGCATGGAGGACTCGGACGACGACATGCTTTTGCACACATTTATTGTACTTCACTCCAACTAAGACTAACTCTAACGGCCCGACAGGGCCAACTATATACATATCCACCCAGCACCCCCTATTACCATTGGAGGGTTTGAATGTCCCACCAAAGTGGCTATTGGTTGGGGCTGGGGGAAACCAGGATCCAAAGTTTCCTTTGTTCCAGGAACCAAGCTCCTGCATGTGCCGTGGACCCCTGGTGGCGGTCCACGTACATAATACCCCTCCCCCCATAGTTCAGACTCTTCCTATGTAACGTAGTCGTGTAAGTAAGCGGGGGGCCGGCGCTCCTGTAGGGAATGCCTGGGGGCCGGCACTGGTTCCCTAACCCCCCGCTCCCTGGCAGGTGTGCAGGATAAAAGTGTGTGTGTGTGTATACACACACTTGTATAAATCAAAGCCTTAATTCTTTAAATGGTTTGCATAAATCAAAGCCTTAATTCTTTAAATGGTGCCTAGGACTAGTTTGGGATCAAATTATGACCTATGACCCACTCTGATCAACATTTGGGCTGCAGTAGCTGTAGCACCTGTATTGTCCAGACACGTTTCAAGGGCAGCCCCATGTAAAGAGCACTGTAGTTGTCTACTTGAGATGCTAACAGGGCATGTACCACAGTGGCGAGATCTTTTTTGCCCAGGAAAGGCTGCAGCTGGTTTACCAGCCAGCCACCTGTTTATCCAATAGAGGCCGAGCTAGCTTCAGCAGCACTCCCAAGTTATGAACCGGGGGAGTGCAACCCCATCCAGAACAGGAGACACACAAAATTCCTGGATCAAACATTCCCCACCACCCCAGTAGCATCTCTGTTTTGTCAGGATTAAACGTCAGGTTTTCAGCCATCACCTACCACACAACTGCCTCCAGGCACCTGTTCACAGTTTCCAGTGCCTCCCTGGGATCTGTTGGAAGCACAAGACAGAGCTGACCACCACAGTAGTATCTCTGTTTTGTCAGGATTAAACGTCAGGTTTTCAGCCATCACCTACCACACAACTGCCTCCAGGCACCTGTTCACAGTTTCTTCATCTACCTCACGACTGCCTCCAGGCACCAGTTCACAGTTTCCAGTGCCTCCCTGGGATCTGTTGGAAGCACAAGACAGAGCTGGGTGTTGTCTGCATCTTGGTGGTGGAGTATCAATATTATCCAGCAAAAGGTTTCCCCACCATAGACTCTAGGATTGCCAACTCTGGGTCAGGAAATTTCCAGATATTTGGGGGCGGAGCCTGGACAGGGTAGGGTTTGGGGATGGGAAGGATCTCAGCAGGGCCTAGTGTCATAGATCCCACCCTCCAAAGCAGCCACTTTCTCCAGGGGAACTGATCTCTGTAGTCTGTTGTAATTCTGGGAGACTTCCGGGACCCCCCTGGAGACTGGAAGCTTAAAGACAAACAACCCATTACATGGCAAAACTATTCTTGAACATTTCAGTTGCAAGAGGATGACTGCAGGGAGATTTCTACACAGGGGAATATCACATCTGAAAATGTGATGGATTTGTGACTGCTCAGCATCAAACCCGGTTTTAGACCTACCGGTACTTAAAACTCTACTGTAACTTCATATCTTTGTTTTCTTAAGAGTCATGACAAACAATTTAAAGCCTATCAGAATCCTTCTAGATACATACTCCACCACTATTTTTGCTCTCCCTTCCTTCCATTGCCATGCTTTTACTCTCCCCCCTCACACATTTTTCTTGAATCTCCAAGTAGGAGTTGGCAGCCGTACTTCAAACAACCCCCCCCACATTGAATTTGGTTTGTAGCTATTAATATGCACAATTAAGGATCCCAGCAGCCCAGCCCCCAAAGTACTCCGCCAAGATGAGGCCCCGAGCCCAGGGCTATTTTTGGGCAGGACGCACAGGAACGGAGTTCCGGCTGGCTTCAGAGTTGGCCACACCCACTACAGCCAAATCCTCTGCGTGCGTGGCTACAGAGGGAAGGCCTGGAGAGTGAGCCCCCCCCCCTGGCCACACCAAGGTGGGCGGGCCAGGGAGGGCTCTGGAAGGATTGGGGAGGCATTTAAATGCCTCCCCGTGCCTTCCCTGGCCTGTCCAAGGGCTGGCTTGCCCAGGCTCCACGCAGCCGCGGGGCACCCAGGCAAGGCAAGGGAAGGCATGGGTGTGGCCTAATATGCTAATGAGTTTCTGCTGTCAGGGGTGTGGTGTATTATGCTAATAAGTTCCTGCTGGGCTTTTTCTACAAAAAAAGCCCTGCCCGAGCCCATCATACGAATCTGGGCAAGAGTTCCAAGCAGATGATGCCCTTGGAGAATGGGCGCCTGTGGCACGTTGCCATTTTATGTCTGGAGAGATGAGTCTTTTGTTCTAAGAGCCACAAGGAAAAGTCTTAGCAGTTAATCATGTTACGCATCCACTTAGCAAATGGAAACAAGAATCATTATAACCCCTGCCACTTGGAGAGATAATAAATATCTTCAAAATAATATTCATTAAATAGCCCGTGCCAAAAAAGGGGGGGGCATTGTTGCATTAATCGCAAGAGAAATGGCAAAAAAAACTTGGCATTGTGCTTCGGAATTCATGTATGGCCGCCTAAGCTGATTACAACCAAAACTAAAAGACTAGTTTTTTTTCCCACTGGAAGGTTAAATTCTCAATTAATTTTCCAGCGTGTTGCCGTCTCTACTAAGTGCTGCTGCTAATTGCACTAAAACAATAGACTTCTCTGTTTGAATTGAGCGCATGAATTCAAGATGCTGCCAGAAACCTAATAGTCTTAAAAGAGCTACAGCACACATCAGAATTACTGTATAAAACACAATCCAAGTTCTAATCTCTGATCTAAAATAAAGAAAGGCTTGCTGCAGGGGAACGGTGCTTTTTTTAAAAAAAGAAAAGTTGATTGCGAAGCTTTAAATTATAGTTCTTTCCAATAATCTTTGGTAAAACCTTGCTATGAAGATTACAGTGGACTAAATCCATTCCTTTCACAACAGAAGAGGTATATATTTAAAGTGTTTTGAATAAAACAATTCTGAATAACAGAACACAAAGTATAAATTTCAGAGGAATAAATTCCAAAAGCAAAGCTAGGGGAGGGAGAAACCTTGTGGCATTTTAAAGCGTGATCCTACACAGAATCGTTGAAGGGAGCTTTAACTCTTGACAGCTTACCCTTGAGAATCTTGTTGGTCTTTAGGGTGCTACAAGACTCGAATCTTGCCGTCCTAAACAGAGTTACACCCTTCTAAGGCCACTGAAATCAATCAGCTTAGAAGGGTGTAATTCTGTTTAGGACTGCAGTGTTCAAGACTTACAGATTTATTGTGGCAGAAGCCTTCCT